>NC_090735.1:55848035-55863035 GCF_036898095.1 Palaemon carinicauda
AAGTCCAACATTGGAAAGAGAGCAGAAAGAGTCGGAACATGCATTCTGACAGGTTCTGTCCCTCATGAGGGTTCTCAATGGGTTTACCGACCTAGAGATACTTCCTCGAGAGGGCTTAAGACCTCGTCTTTGGTACCCAGAAGCCCTCAAAGACCAGTGAAGCCTTGCTTTAGTCTCAGTGGCTGAAAGGTACCAGGGCTAAGATTGCCCTACAGCTCTCTGAGCTCTCCTCCTCCCAACGTTCTGGCTCTACCACCAAGCTTCTCTCACCTCCTCGCCTCCAGCAGAGGAGGTATTTTGAGATCTTTATATGAGCCTCGTTCAGCTCTTCCTCTCCATCACTCCTTGGAAGAGTTCACCAAGGGAGTCTCTCTCTCGGCAACCGAGATCTTTATTCAGGAGAAGGTCACGATGTTTGGTTAGGGATCTTGGGAATCCTGGAATCCTGGTACAAACAGTGGATTTCATCAAGGAACGTACCAGGAAGGCAATGGAGACTTTCCTGCTCTCAGGCACTTGCACAATCGAGTTTCTCGCCCATCAAGTTTCAAACTTATGGGCGAATACAAATTCTGAAATGTCGGGATGCGATGTCTGAGAGATTCCACCAGCAAGTCCCAAATGCCGAGATTGCCAGGCTCAGGAATTCCTCTCTAAAGGGATCCCATCAATTTGAGCCTAAGGATGTGGAACATGCTGCTGAAAGATCAAGGAAGTCCCATCAGGACTCCCTCCTCCATAGGGCTTTGACATCCAAGCCCTATAAACCACTATCTCTTCAGCAGTCCGGTCCAGCCTCCATGACGAACAAAACAGCAGCAAAGACAACGGTGTCTAAGAAGCCCTTTCCTGCCAAGAACAGGAAAGGCACAAAGTCCTCCAGGGAAGGAAAATATCTTAGAGGGAGCGGCCGAGGCCACAAACGCTAGGATACACACTCCCCCTGCTTGTCTACCAGTAGGGAGATGCTTACAAAGTTGCTCGGGCAGGTGGAAGTAACTTGAGGCCAAACTCTGGACAATCTCTGTGATTTATTTAGGGTATCACATCCTGTTCATAACATCTCTCCCTCCCCTGACCAGGAATCCAGTGTCAATAGACTCCTTTGCGATGGGATCAGGAAAGGGGTTAGACCTCTGGGCAGAAGTCCAGACCCTGTTGAAGAAGGCCTCTCTCCAGGAGGTCCTCGACGTGTCTCCAAGCTTCTTCAGTCGACTCTTTCTTGTGAAAAAGGCGTCTGGAGGCTGGAGACCATTCATCGACCTCTCAGCTCTGAACAAGTTTGTCAAACAAACTCCATTCAGCATGGAGACAGCAGACATGATAGGATTAGCGGTAAGACCACACGATTTCATTTGCACACTCGACCTAAAGGAAGATTACTTCCAGATCCCAATCCATCCGTCTTCAAGGAAGTACAGTGGAACCTCTACATCGAATTTTCCAACATCCGAAGTAAAATTCGAGCAAATTATTTACTCTACACCCGAATTTTGTTTCGACACACGAAGTAAGCAATTTTCGTCGTACCGGTTGTATCTGAATTTTTCGACACGCGAAGTACAATTCGAACACGTTCCTACTCTACACCCGAATTTTTTTTTCGACACCTGAAGTAAACAATACTCGTACGCGTAGTCGGTGCTCATAGCGCCTGATGTGTTTTTTATTTCCGCCGATAGAAGGAAGCACTTCGACCTCGGAGGGACCCTCAATTAGCGCAGCTTGGGTCAGTCCTCTGTTCTCGTCAGCTTCTTGTGGTTGTGCCCTGTGCGTTCTGCTATTAACTATTTTAATCGTGATTTTTTACGTGCATCCTTTTACGGTAATTTACGTAAAGTATGGGTCCTAAAAGGCTTAGTTTTGCAAGTGGTAGTGGTAGTGGTGAGAAAAGAAAGAAGGAAATGCTTTCTTTAGACGTAAAGCAGGAAATTATTGAAAAACATGAGCGTGGCGTCCGCGTGAGTGAACTTGCTAAACAGTATGGCCGTAATATGTTGACTATCTCGACAATCCTTAAACAGAAGGAAGCTATTAAAGCAGTGAAACCTTCTAAGGGGATCACTATTATTTCAAAACGCCGTAGCCCTATCATAGAAGAGATAGAACGACTTCTGCTAGTCTGGACCAAGGACAGAGAGATTGTTGGCGACACCATCACCGAAACGGTCATCTGTGAGAAGGCGCATGCCATCTTTACGGACTTGAAGGAGGAGAGCTCTGGGGGTGATGCTGGGGAGAGTTCAACCGAACCTTCCTCAGACGATTTCAAGGCATCACGTGGCTGGTTTGAGGAATTTAAGAAACGGTCCGGGATTCATTCAGTTGTTCGCCACGGAGAGGCTGCTAGTGCGGACACAAAGGTTGCAGCTGACTTTGTCAAGAACTTCGAAAAGATCGTGCTGGAAGAAGGCTACGTAGAGCAGCAAGTGTTTAATTGTGATGAAATCGGGCTGTTTTGGAAGAAGATGCCCAGTCAAACCTACATCACCGCTGAAGAGAAGAAATTGCCTGGGCATAAGCCAATGAAGGATCGGTTGACTCTTGCCCTATGTGCCAACGCTAGCGGGGACTTTAAAGTCAAGCCCTTACTGGTTTACCATTCCGAGAACCCTAGGGCCTTTAAGGCACACAACGTCGATAAGGACCAGCTTCATGTTTTCTGGCGATCCAACTCGAAGGCCTGGGTCACTAGGCAGTTCTTTGTGCAATGGGTTAACCAAGTTTTTGGCCCTTCTGTGAAGAAGTATCTTCATGAACAGAAATTGCCTTTAAAGTGCCTGCTATGTCTTGACAATGCACCCGCTCACCCCCTGGACTTGAAGATGATATCTTCGATGAATTTAAGTTCATAAAGGTGCTGTGTCTTCCACCGAATACCACCTCTATCCTCCAGCCCATGGACCAGCAAGTCATCTCTAATTTTAAGAAGCTGTACACCAAGCACTTATTTAAGCAGTGCTTTAATGTCACGCAAAGCACCAACTTAACTTTGCGTGAATTTTGGAGGAGTCACTTCAACATTGTACACTGCTTGAAGATCATAGATCAGGCTTGTATGGAATTAACTCGACGGACCCTCAATTCTGCCTGGAAGAAGCTGTGGCCTGATGCAGTTTCTCCCCGAGATTTCAAAGGTTTTGACCCTGAACCTGATCCCGTGGTGGGTGCAGCAGAAGACGTAGAGGAAATCTTCTCCCTTGGCAAGTTCATGGGTCTGGAGGTCGACGCAGATGACGTTACGGAACTCGTCGCCGAACATCACGACAAACTTACCACAGAGGAGCTCAAGGAACTCCATGCTATGTCTGAGCACATGAGTGATGACGAGGAAGGGATCGAGGAGGTAGAACATGTGTTAGGTTCGGCGCATATAAAAGAGGTGTTAGGAAAATATCAAGACGTAGTCGACTTCATCGACAAATACCACCCAAAAAAATTGCAGGTTTGTCGTGTAGTTGCGCAGTTCGATGATGTTTGCCTAACTCACTTTCGAAACATTCTGAAAAGCCGTACCAAGCAACTATCTATCGATAATTTCTTTAAAAAACTACGAAGCGAACTCGTGATGAAGAGGATGTGAGTGATTCAAAGAAAACGGCAAAGAGTGAAGCGAAAGAAAGTGATACAAAGAAAACGGCAGAGAGTGAAGCGAAAGAAATTCAATCAATTTTAAGTGTAGAGAGTGAAAGTGATTAAAATTAATCATCAAAAAGAAAAAAAGAAAATGTAAAAAAAAATATAAAATATAAGAATAAAAAAAAAAAAATAAGCTAAGTTATGTTAAAGTTCACTTAGTGTAAGTTAGAATAAGTTACGGTAGTGTACGTTTATCGTAGTTAACCTCTCTACCGCCTTGCCGCCCGTCCGTCTCCTCTCTGCGTAGCAAGACCAACAACACCTGCGCTGGAGTTTATAAGGTAAAGTGACGCTAAAAACCCGTTTCTTATTTATCATTTTTTGATAATTCTTCTTTTTTACATGTCTATTATCTAATTTAGTGTGCATTATTCTCATGGGAAATTATGTGTAGTAGTTTATTAAGGAGTTATCATAGGTTTTTGGGCTCAACCACGGATTAATCCTATTTCAATGTATTCTTATGGGAAAATTCGTTTCGATATCTGAACATTTTCTACATCCGAAGTTGGTTGTGGAACGGATTAAATTCGTATGTAGAGGTACCACTGTACTTAAGATTCAGCCTAGACAACAGGAAATACCAGTTCAAAGTGCTTGCTTCGGTCTTTCCACAGCACCTCAAGTCTTCACCTAAGTGTTTACCGTAATGTCACTTGGGCTCACAGGATTGGCATCCGTCTCCTTTGTCATTTGGACGACTGGCTAATCCTAGCAGACTCGGTGTTAACCCTTCTTCAACATCGAGGTAAACTTCTGAGGTTTTGCCAAGATCTAAGGATCATGGTAAACCTTGAGAAGTCCTCTCTGCTTCCTACGCAGAGACTGGTATACCTAGGCAGGATATTAGACACCAATCTCCAACAGAATATCAAGGCTGAGAAAGGTCGCAAGACCCTTTCTCAGATGAGAAGAGCTTCCAGCCCAGACGTGGTTACGTCTCCTCAGTCACCTTTCATCGCTGGCCCAACTAGTTCCCATCGGTTGCCTCAGGATGAGATCCCTCCAGTGGCAACTGAAGTCCCGGTGGAATCAGGCTCTTGATTCCCCGGACATCCAGATCCCCATGGGATCAGAGGAACAGACGGATGTCAAATGGTGGGTGTCAGACGAGAATCTACGAAAGGGAGTGGATCTTCTTATCCTCTCCCCAGATTTGATGCTGTTCTCAGATGCTTCAAAAAAAGGTTGGGGGCCCACATGCTATACCACACGACCTCAGGCCTCTGGTCAGAGTCAGAAGAGTACCTCCACATAAATCTTCTAGAGAAGAAAGCCATCTTTTTGGCCCTTCAACAGTCCCAAAAGTTCTGAAAGCCGTCTTTTTGGCCCTTCAACAGTCCCAACAGTTCTTGGCGGGCCACTCGGTGGTAATGAGCGACAACACCATAGTAGTGGCTTACATCAACAAACTTTTTCACAGTTTCTGTCCCATCTAGCAGTAGAGATACTGAGATGGGCCGAGATTCACTCGATACCACTATTGGCATGCTTCATTCCGGGAAAAATGAGTGTGCTCAGCGACAACCTGAGCAGAGGATCTCAGATAGTGAGTACCGAGTGGTCTTTGGATCATCTAGTAGCCAATAAAGTCCTGACTTTGTGGGGTTCTCTGACAGTGGATCTCTTCACAACGACCCTGAACTTCAGGCTCCTGTTGTACTGCTCCCCAGTCCTAGTCCCCAAGGCTCTCTGGCAAGATGCATTCCAACAATGGTGGGATAACATCGACGTTTATGCCTTTCTCCCGTTCTGTCTGATGAGTGGGGTGCTCAACAAGGCCAGAACATTGGTCAACCTTTCAATAACCCTCATAGCTCTGCTATGGCATCACATATTCCACAAAGCTGTAGGTCCGTTACGACTTCACGCCTGGAGACTATCCAGCATCTCTTCTCTCAGAGAGGATTTTTGCAATAAGGTGCAAGCAGGATGTCTGGATACCTGCGAAAGTCATCAGCAGCAGTCTATCAGGCAAAGTGGAAAGTCTTTTGTGGTTGGTGTCGTGGAAGGGGCATTTATCCTCTCGAGGCCACTATTCTAGCAGTAGTGGAGTTCCTCGTGTATCTGCATGAAGAAATGTGGCTGTCAGTCTCAGCGGTAAAAGGCTATCACTCAGCCTTGAGCCTCGCCTTTAGACTGGACGAAATGAACATTTCATTGCTAGAAATTTCCATACTCATACGGAGTTATGAACTTACCTATCCTCAGTCTGAAGGGAGACCTCCTCTATGGAACGTGGTTCGAGTTTTTAGGTCTAAAGAGACCTCCCTATGAACCATTACGCCAGGCAACAGATAGCCACCTAACTTGGAAGATGTTGTTCCTGCTAATTTTGGCTTCAGCAAAGCGAGTCGGTGAACTTCATGTCTCTCATACATCACCCATTCAAGGGGATGGGGAGAGGTAATGTTCAGCTTCGTCCTTGAGTTTATTGCAAAGACTCAGAACCTGTGAGTAGCAGATCCTCGATTCGACTCCATCCAGATTTTGAGTCTTCGTTCTGTAACAGATGACACTGATCATCTCTTACTCTGCCCAGTGAGGAGTTTGAGGCTGTACCTTAAGAGAACAGCCACAGCCCATCTCCAGGTGCCTGCACTCTTTGTCAGCGCAGGGAGGACCAAGCGGAGGGTCACTAAGAACGCCTTCTCAGCTTGGATTCGCAAGGTCATACACCATGCGCTGAATCCAGATCCTCCTCCTCCACGTCGCCCCAGAGCTCATGATGTCATGGGAGTAGCTACGTCCCTGGCTTTCAAGAGGAACTTCTCAGTGACACAGGTTCTTCAGAAATAGCATCCTGCTTTTCTAACTAGGGTTGTAGCTTAGCAAGTAGTAATAATAATAATATAGCTTAGCTTTCAATAATAGTATTGATAATGATGATATCATATGTACTCGTGTAACGTGATCTCGCATTTTGCGCGTACTTCAAATTTTCACCAATGAAAAATGATCTTATCAGGAATCTTGTGTAGAATGTTAGCTCCTTTTTTGAGACCAAATTTGATTAAACTAGCCTCTTTATGTCTATTGCTAGTTCAATAAGTTAAAAAAAGCAAGAGAATAACAAAAGTATTGCTAGTAACGCATACGGCTACAAACAACTGAACGATAAGCAGCTATATTTTTATGAACAACCAATTTGGGTAGCAACACCTGTTTTGCTTTTATTTCAACTTTAGTATGATAGTAAAAAATTACTGAAGTTTTTACAAATGATGTAAGGAGAATATGACATTATACCTTTTTCTGTTTATGAAGAGGTAAACCAAATAGTACAAAAACTACTTAAAGAATTGGAATAAAAAGTCAATAATTTCATAAGCTTTATAATCAAGCTCTGGAAAGCTAGACTAAAATTATTGTGCATTAGCAACAGGGATGAAACATCCCTAAACTTTATGTCATGAAAATCGGCAGTGAATGAAATAAGGGATAAGAAATTTTACTAAAAACTACACCTTTTTAGAGTAAAGTAAAAGTGATAATTTAAATATTTGTCTGTTAGCAAGAGAAAAAATACTTCGGTAGTTTGCTTTAATCAGCTGATTTGGAAAGTATAGGTGGTAATCTCAATCATCTTATAAACACAATCAATGGAAAAGATGTATATTTGCAGATTTTATTTCATAATGCGATACAAATGTGGGTATTACATATACAGTATTATTGATTACAATTAAGTGAAATATCAGTTTTATCAAAGTCATGAATTCAGTGCTGTCTAATCGACAGCCATCGCAATTTACTTTCTATGATTCGAGTCAGCCCTAGATAGGTGACTGACAAGAATAACAGAGGATTGAAAATCTGTGTTCTCCCCACCTACGTTGGCTCTTAGGCATGGACCTTAGTGGAAACAAATGCAACCTCCATCTACTTCAGTTCTGGGGAAACATCTGTCTTTCTCTCGTAACCGGAACTTCCCCTTAGGCCGGAGTGGTTGGGAATATATTCCTTTCTCATAATGAATCCCTCCAAGAGCTCGAAATATTTGGCTCAGGTCTCTTCAGGAAAATAAGTCCAGATTTTAGCTACAAGAATACTATCTTGTATCTTACATTTCCTGTAGGAAATGGTAAGCAGTCTCTCTAACCCTCTTCCTCATGATTGGGATACAGCCGGGCTTTGTCTGTTAGAAGTTTCTTCTTTCAGTCCCTCCTCGTGAGACGAGCTTAATTTTCAAACCTTGTGATGCGAGGGAAGGTTTTGTGATCAACCAGTTAGCCTCCTATATAGGATCGGCCCTCGTCTAGAAGACCTTGGCCTACTAACTGATTGTAAGACCTTACTCCTGCGAGACATCTCCTTCCGTTTACTTTGATCTATCATTCAAGTAATCAAAGGAATGACACAAAGGTCATATCCTATACGGATATTAGACTGTGTCATTACCCTGTAGAAACTTCCGCAGGTCCGACAAGACCGTATCAGTCCCCATTGAGTGCAACCTCTGAAGAACTGGCCAGGTGTCCCGGGTCCTCCAGCACTACGGATCGTCCTTCCCTTCTGCTCTCTGCCTGCCAAAAGTAAAAAGTGATGGGGTTCACTGAACTGTGAGTAGATATAGGTGGCTTGGTAGCCCCCAGCCACCCCCCCCCCCTTACCTACCTACTGTAGTGGTTAGGTAGGGTTGCTACCTTGCACTTAAAATTTAATGGCTGCCTTCCAGCTGCGTTAGAAGTATTATCCAATAAATAGCTCCAGGTTTTATTAGTTAGGGAAAAATACAAATTATCTCCAAATTTGTCATTTTATCAAAATCATGTCAATGGTGTATCCTGGCCAATCAGTACATATGTTAATGAGTGTGTAGATTTTAATTTTTTCATTTATGTGTAAGGATGTGTACAGTAAAGTAAGTTTTAGTTTAAAAAGTGTTGCAAAGAGTGTATACTGGGGTTTGTAAGTGTTTTAAGAGGGTTTATAAAAGCTTAAATTTATAAAGAAAATCAAAGAAATTTAATTTAAAAAAAAGAATAATAAAAAAAAATATGCCATGGATTTCTGTATCTACTTTACGGTCTTTCAGCTATTGCAGGGTACCCTGTATAAGAACACCTGTGATAGCGTAGCCAAGGGATTACTGACATGGTTTTTCTATTATGAAGTTGCAATTGTCTTAAAAATCTAGACAGTTTTTAATTGATCTAAGAATCATCTTTCAATAACTTGAAATCTTAATTTATTATATAGAAGTTCTTTGATACTTTTAAGATTTATTGAAAGTTAAATTTAAAGGATTTTTTTTAAGTCAATTTATTACTATTTTCCTACTTTAGAGTATATTACGAGATTCAGCCACTTATTTTTCTATTCTCTCTCTTTCAGTATTAGGATGTTTCTGCCAATGAAATTAATCATGAAGATGAGAGATGGTCGTACTGATGTCGTACAAGTAGATGATGCTGGACCTAAAAAGGATTAAGGTTAAAGGACTTTTATAGATCATTTCAGTTTCTCCATTCATTATAGTATGTGGTTCTTTTTATTTCAAATAGTACTTTATGTATCATTAGTCATTTGATGTAGTTAGATTAATTTTTTCTTTTCAAGTTTATCCACTTTACCATATTATTGTCGTCATCATCACAGAAAGCATTGTTAAGTGTCAATGGGAATGAGTGAGAGAGTGCCGCGGAGTGTAGACGTGTTTTGCGCGGAACTCCGTTCAACACTTGCACTGAGCCGTGTTTTAGCTTTTGTTTCTCGCTTAACATATCATTGAAAAGATATTAGTTAATCTTCTAGAAGGACCAAAGTGAAAAGAAACCGTACATCATGTCTGCCCCTAACTTGGACTGTCTCATTTGTGAAACTACGGAGGGAGACCGGAAAAAATGGATAGGATGTGATTGCAATAGGTTCTATCATAAGAAGTGTGAGTATATAGTGAAAGGCATCACTGATAATGAAATGAAAAACCTGAAATGGTTATGCCCATACTGCATAGATGAAGTTAGAAAAGCCAAGTTATATATATCAAAATTGAACGAAGATCTGATTATAAGAGAAGAGGCTTTGAGTGAACAAGAAGCGAGAATTGCTGAATTGGAAAACAAAGTTGCAGACCTCAGCGTGCATGCAGCAAATTCCACCGAGACAACAGATCTCTCTGAGAAAGTTGATAATCTTGCTATTAATATGGAATCAATTAAGGCAACACTTAAAACATTGATGGACCCAATATCAGAGAAAATGACATACGCTGACAAAGTTAAGGAAAAATATCTGCTGGTTATTAATTCAACAAATACAATAACTAGAATTACTGTACTGAAAGAAAACACGAGGTCAAACAGGCACTTAAAGACATACCAATACTTAACATGACGTGAACTTCATTGGAAATGTTGCTGTAAACTTTGCTAACAAAACGATCAGAGAGGAGGTAGCAAATAAAATTCAGACATTGGTTGCTGACACTGAAACAAGAAAAATCGGAAAATTAAAACCAAAAATTTTGATATGCAGTGTACAATGATGAAGATGAAATAGTAAATGCCTTGATTCAAAGAAATCATTACCTGGACCAAATCCAAAACATGGAAGAGAAGGTAAGTGTGGTACTGAAGAAAAATGCTGCAGGTGGGCCTACCCACTAAATGTTGAAATGTGATCCTGAAGTTTGAAAGGCTATTCATGATAATTGTGACAAAGTTATGTTGTGATGTGGTACTTATGACATACGTGATAGGTACCATGTGATCACCTGCTACCACTGTCAAAGGTATGAATATCTTGAAACAGATTGCAGGTTTAAAACTGATGATAAAGTCTGCGGGAAATGTTGAAAAAAACATTCCATCAAGGAGTGCAACTCGCAAATGCCAAAGTGTATTAACTGCGCAAAGTTAAACAAACCAAATGACCACTTAGTAAATTCAGGAAATTGCAAAGATTTTTCCTTGGAATTGAAAAGACTAGCAGAAAATACTGATCTTGGATACTAGGGATAAACAAGAAATAGTTGCACATACTAGCATTATCTGAAACATGGTTAAATAACTTTGACGAGGCTAAGATCACTAAAATTAACCCCCCTCCCACACTTACCTTCTTTCATATTCCGAGAGAGGGTAGGTCTGGGAGGGGGGGGGTGTTGCACTCTTCATTCATAAAGGTTACTCAAATCTCAAAATGTTAAAAAGAACTAGTGTAAAAAGCTTTGAATATATAGAAGTAAACTTTATGAAAAATAAAACAGAAAAATATCCATTGTAATAGTCTACAAACCTCCAAGAACAAATACTAATATCTTCTTTGATGATTATCATGGAGAAAAAAGAATTAGTTATTTGTGGAAATTTCAATCTCTGAATGGATGACGCATCAAATCTTGATGCTTTGGCATTTAGTGAGCGATTGGAATCATATCAACTAGTGAATAATGTTGACTGTGCAACTACTTTAACTGGGCATACGTTGGACCTAGTTTTGAGTGATGGAATGAGTAACATTGTATCTGATATAAATGTTGAAGAGAAATGTACTATCTCCCCAGTGCATGAACTTATTACGTTTAGTCTATCTCTACAGAAACATTCAGTATTGAAGAAAAAAAACTTTAGACATAAATCAATTTTTTCTCCTACTTTATTTATTGAAGAAGTTACAAAGAAAATAAATGATGCTATCAACATTCCCTGTGATCATGATAACCAAAGTTTGTTGGGAGCTAGGTGTGTCTACTGGCTTATGACCACTTATAATAGAGTGAGTGGAAGTGAATATGATACCATGTTTCCACTGATGGAAAAGACTATAACTGTTAAAGACCAATCTCCTTGGTTTGATGGAGAGACTTTAGGGGAAAACTTGAAGAAAGAACGTGGAATCGGTTAAAAACTGAAAGAACATGGCTAGAATATAAAACTGCAGTGTGTCAACACAACTACCTACTAAGGAAGGAAAGAAGTGAATACTGAAAGAGAAATATCTGTGAAGCAGCAACAGACATGAATAAGTTATATAGTCTCCGAAATGGTATAATGGGAAATGTAAAAAAAAGCTACCTGAGGGGTACAGTGACCAAAAACTAGCAAATATTTTCTAGTATTCTTTAAAAACAAAATTGAAATTATAGCCAGGTCATTTGTGAATATTCAACATCAGATTTATGATACATCAGATACACAGATAAAATTAATGAGATTTAACAACATAATACAAGAAGATATCACCCGGATTATCAAGAGAGCAAAGAAAACCAACTGCGTGATTGATCCTATACCAATATCTGAAGTAATTGGACAAAGAAACTTCTAGTCTAGCCAAAATAATTATGAGAATAGACAATGCAAGCATTGATGAATGTTTCCCAAATCTGAAAAAATGGCTATAGTCACACCGGCTCTGAAAAGTGCTCTGGAGTACCAGGAATTAATCTCACATAGACCTATTTCAAATCTATCCTTTGTTTCAAAAGTGCTAGAGTACGTAATTCTTGAACAACTAGTTAGTCACTTAGAAGTAATAGAAGCTTTGGCAGACAACCAATCTGCTTACAGAAAACTATACTCTACGGAGACAGCCATCTGTTCTGTTGTAAATGATATGCTGGAAATGAGTGATTAAAATAAATGTATTTTAATATTACTCGATCTTAGTGCTACTTTTGATACAGTTATGCTTGAACTGCTACTAAGTTATCTTTGGTCCATCGGCGTTGAAGATTAAGCTTTCGAGTACCCGGAAGACTACTTTGTTGGCAGAAATTACTGTGTGCAAATTGGAAACTCATTTATCAGATGAACCTTTAAACAGAGGGATACCTCAGGGCAGTGTACTTGGCCCAATCTTATTCTGCATCTATACTATTGGTCTATCAAAAATACTACAAAGACATGGTGTGAAGTTCAAACTATTTGTGGATGATGTACAATTTTTCTTCCCTATAAATAATATAGACGAGACTACTGAAACTCTAAACCGAATCCTTGATAGTGTTAGAGAATGGATGACAATTAAACAACTAAAATTAAGTGAGAACAAAACTGAGTTTATGGTGGTGGGGAAGAGAAACAGCATGAAAAGCTTGGGTGATATTCAAATATACTTAGATAATGAATCAGTTCTAATATCTTGTAAAGTTCATGACCTAGGCATATTTCTTGGCTGCAACTTGTCTCTCAATGTCCAAATAAATATAGTAAAAACTGCTGGTTATCATCTAAGAAATATTGCTTTAATAAAACAGTGCCTGGCTGAATATTCTGTAAAGAAACTTGTGACAAACTGTGTAATTACCAGAATTGACTACGACAACTCCCTCTACTACAATCTACCAAAAGTACATCTAAAGAAATTACAAAATATAATATACAGAAGAGCAAGACTGATAAAAGGTGTCCCACCTAGACAAAGGATCACTCCTATACTAATTAATTTACATTGGCTGCTGATTAAGACGAGAATTAAGTTTAAAATATGTACAATAACCCACCTAGCTATCAGAACCGGTCATCCAAAGTATCTAAGAGAATTGCTACATGTGCAGCCAACAAATCGTCCTGACACGAGAATGGTTACAGATGGTTTCAAACTATTAAAACCTACATACATTTTTACTTTAGGCTCTAGAGCCTTTAGATATGTGTGCCTGAGACTATACAATAAGCTTCCACGACACATCCGAATAATTGAAGATGTTAAGGCTTTCAAGCGGAAATTGAAGACTTTCCTATTCAGTGAGTGCATAGATAGTGATGATCTAACAGTAAGCGAGCGATACGCATTGTGAAATTTTGAATGCTCCCGAATGAACATCATAGAATGGCCGTGGAGGTCCTGTATAGAGTAGGGTTCCCCTGCTGTACATGACCAAATAAGCAGCTCCTAAAGTAAAGTAATTAATGTGTTACAGCACTATCTTCCAAATTCCTGGAATGTTAAGGCAACTGCCAAGCCTTGTGTATTTTTTCATGTGAATGTCTTTTTTTTCATTATATATCAAGTTATGTTTGAGAAATGGGAGAGATGAAGACTTGCAGTAGATGAAAGATCAGGAAAAAATATGAAAGACAGAAGTAATAGAACTCATGTCATCTCAAACTTATAAAAAGAAAATTTGAAATAAAGATGTGTGTGATGGTGAAGATAATTTAGAATTTCAACGTTTGTTTACATTTTTATCTATCTTGAGATTTTTTCCTCTAGTGTATGATGTTTGTTTTCATTAGTCCTGATCAGCTTTTGAATGACAATGAAACAGTAAGCAAACTATGAAAAGGACAAAATACTATTTAGAATAGCTAATGAACTGAATTAAAGTTACAGTACATTTATATTCATTACGATACTTGTTTTTGCATAACAAGGAAAACAAAATATATAAATAGTCTATAAATGCTACAGTGTGTTACATATATATTTTGAAAAGTTAAGGCACACACAGTATACATTGATTATCATGTTAAACTTTTGGTTTCCTTTATTGTTTCAATACTAACATTATGTATTTTGGCTAGAAAATGCAATGCGTAGTTAATGTTAATATTTCAAATTTTATCATTGGGTATCACAGTAATATGCTTACCCTAAATGTGTTGGGGTTTTATACAATTTTTTATGTACAGTATATGCATTAGTTTTACTATCCTATCTGCATGTAAAAAGCTAAAAACATTTCTAACTACATGCAGTAGTGTTGGAAAGAACTCAAAAAACATGAATTGCAGTTGTATTGGTGACATAACTTGCAAAGTTACCCTCTTTTACCTATGTAATTTTGTGCCTTTTCTTTACGTTCCCTTGTTTATTTCATGAATCTTTTCTAGTTAAATTTGTAAAATTATTCTTGTTCTGAAATCTTCTTTGCTCCTACATGAATACAATCTATTTTCAATAACAGTTTGACTTCAGCCAAAACTGGAATGGCTGTGAAAATTTTACGAGGTAGTTATAACTACAGTCCTGGCAAATTGTAAGACAATCACTTTTGATTTTGTCTGCAAACAGTACCCTGGTACTCTTGCTGCTTCTCAAAGAGATTTTACCATTTTTAAATTTTAGCTTTCTCTTTCCAGAGTAAGTGTGCAGACATTCCAGATATGTTCATGTAAACCTATTCTATCTATTTACTGAGGCACTTAACCCAATTTTGGGGGATAGCCAACATGAAAAAAAGGAAAAAAAGAGGACCTTTCCTCTCCGATAAAACCTGGATAAATGAAATGAAATGTGTAAGTAGAGTAGAACCTCTAATTGCGGACTTTGGATTTAACGTACTAAATTCAAATAACCAGAGTAATGTTCAGTTGGCAAAGGCTACAGTTAGAAAAAATACATAGTTCTGAGATATTTATATTTATTGACTATATTTATTTATATAAAGGTAATAAAACAATTTTGACA
>NC_090735.1:55865535-55905535 GCF_036898095.1 Palaemon carinicauda
TATGGGAAAATTCGTTTCGACATCCGAACATTTTCTACATCCGAAGTTGGTTCTGGAACGGATTAAATTCGTATGTAGAGGTTCCATTGTATTAGAAATATATTATGAAATTATATATACAAGGTAAGCTGAGAAAATGTAAAGATTGTCTGCTGATTTAAGTTACTTCTGTGAAACGTATCAGCACATATAAATAAACTGGATTCTTAATATAATTTCCAAACTGATTCAAACCATCTCATAATTAATAAAACAATTTTCATGCAGTTTACAAAAGCTATGAGTATCATTAGCTTTCATTTGGATGTGTAAAAGCATTCATTCTTTTATTCCTTTGATTGGTGATTAAACATCAACAAACAAAATGGTTTCCATTTTGGATGCCATAGGTTGGGAAAATATGATATAGAATTAGCTTTATTTAAATTATTTTGAATTTCTAAGCATACATTAAGTAGAGCAAAATTTACAATATCTTTTGTGGGCTCAGGCCATGTCGTCCTGATGAAAGGTTCCTTTGAGTAGCTTCCTAGGGTATATTTGACTACAGTGCTATTCCCAGAGAATTTAACTTAAGGTCTCCAGAATTCTAACTCTTGGTGCGAATATCCTTAAATTTTCCTTTTAGGATAACGCATAATATCAGGGGACGTATTCTTGACACACCACATAGCAATCTGCACCCCACATAGCTTTTACGCTTCGAGAGGGAAAAGTGGCAAAATAAAAGAGGAGCCGTTAATAAGGTTCCCTTCAACCGTTACTGTTTGAGTACTCAGATGGCGCCATAGTTGCCGCCATCTTTATTCCTTTTTCTGTAGCGATCTCGCTCGGTGGGTTTTTCAATGTTCTCGTAATTTTAGATTTATTATGCAATCTCCAGCCTCTTCAGCCTCTGGAAAGTTGAGTACATTATTTGATTCTTATGTTGTATAAATTTAGCTCTCACCGTATAGTAAAAAATTGAATCGAATTAAACAGATTTTTTGGCAGAGCTATTGCCCGGTCCGGAGGCGTCTTCGACGCTGTTGTTTGTAACGCATGAGTTATTTAGTTAGCCAGAACGACTTTTCCGGTATAATAGCTTAAATAAATAATTTAGCTATTTAGTCTTCATTGCTAGGAATTAATCATATTATGCCGATAGTATTCAATTAATTTCTGCGAATTAGGTAGCCGATCTTGTTTACGCTAGGCTTCCTAGCCTAGGCGTACTAGTTTACTTTCTTAGATGATATAATAAGTGTTCCTGGTGTTAATAAATTTAAATGAAGATATTAGGCAATTTATACATGTAAGATATATTGATTGCATATAAAATTTTCCGCTTCCAAGATAGTATACGAGAGAGCTTCGATGAGTTAGGTAGTCAATCTCACTGTCACTAGGCTAGTAGCCTAAGGGCTTTAGGATACTTTCATACAATCTCCCCGGTTACCCTCATGTATAGGGTAATCCCTCCTTCCCTCTGAGCGTAGCCTAAGGCTACAATCCTAGTTAGTCTTGCCTCGAATTTTCATTCAGGCAAGACTAGGCTAAGGTTTTTTCCGCCCCTTCCCCTCGCTACAGATGGTAAGCTTTGGGTTTAGGTCAGAACCTCAAGAGTACATGTCGTGTGCCGGCAGCTGGTCGACAGGGTGAATACATTCCCCTGTCGGGTTTTGAGTTGTTGGCATAGGAGGCTTAGCCTCCCTAGACTGCACTTGAAGGGGTCATGTGATTCCCCCTTCTCCCTGTGGTTTAGTCGACTAGTTCTGTGCTTGCAGACCCTAGGCTAAAGAATAGTGATTATTCTGTGGCCTAGGATGGTGCCGGCACTGGAACTCTTTCTCTCTGATTAAGGGTGGCGGCTAGATGACTGCCGGCCCCCTTACTGTATTGGCAGACCCTAGGCTGGGGATTAGATTCTCCGTCCGCCTAGGATGGCGCCGATACTGAAACAGAGCTTCTTTAAGGTGTGGTAGGACCGGCATGCTGCCGGCTCCTCTCACACCTTATACAGGACCCTCTTTCCCTCCCCCCTCTGTCCTTTAGTGATGGCCTAGCCATCACTACCCTTTGGCCGCTGTCCTGCAATCTCACCGCTTGCCGGCAGGTTGTAGGGCCGGCTTGGGCTTCTGCTTGTATGGCCTAGTCACTCATCTTCCCTATCGGACACAGAGCTCCGGGATAGCTGTGTCGGCAGGACCAGTTGCCGGCAAAAGATCCCTTTACTATGGAGTGTTCTTCAGCCCTCCCTTAGGCTGCCACTCACGTTCTATGCCCGGCAAGGACCGGCAACGGAGGTGGATGGGTGGAAACTTGATTATCTCTTATTCTCTTCTTCCATTAGAACTCATTCCTTAGGAAGGAAGTGAGACAGTGCTCTCACATCATCCTTCACTCCTTGCTTTCTCTCTCCCTCTCGGCTAGTGCCTCCAGGTACTAACCTAACTGGCGGCTGCTGGCCACTACCCTGCTGGCTAGGTTTATGGCCGACAGTCACTGACACAACTAACTTAGCCGGCAAGAGCCGTCCGAGTTCTGTATACTGGCTACAGCCCTGTCACATAGAATGCTGACTGGGCTAGTATGCTGACAGCATGTGACCCACCGGCGTCCGGTAAGCCACCGGCAATCTGGCGGGCCTCCAGCCACTGTTCTAGCTAATATTGTGTCAATTCATTTGTGCCTTAGGTACTAGCCTTGCCGGCAACATGCCGGCAGCAACTACAGTATATGTCTATACAGTAGCCAATATATATGCAGTACAGAGCATACTGCAGACAGAAAACTATGGTATAAAAATATACAGTAGTTAAATTTTCCAACATACTCTGTGTGTCCAGGCGCAGTCTATTGTTGAGACCTTATAAGATAAAGGAAAGGAATTCTTTTTTCCATATACTGATAGATAATCAGTTAATAATGACCCTCATTATTAATCCTTTTGGAAGTTAGTGTTAGTTACACTCCTCTATCCTTATAGGCTAGATTCTTCCACCGGGGCTCCTGAGTAGGATAACCCTAGGTTTAATATTGAGGGAGGTCACAGCAATTGGCTGGGCAGGAAACACATGTATGTGTCTTTCCTAATTCATTTATAGCTTATCTATCCTAAGCTATATGCAATAGAATAAAATGGAAAATATTACTAATAATATTTGTTAGTTTATCTAGTGAGATGAACTACTTTATACTCATTTTACTTTCCTCTCTTTACAGGAGGACCATTTGAAGTGTCGCAACGTCTTCTGCAACGTGCGTAGCAGGGACTTCTGCGGCCACCTGGAGTGTGGGACACACTCCCTTTGTTCCATCATCAAGGAACCTCTCAAATATTGGGACCCCGAGGTATGTGTAGTGTGCAAAGACTTGGTTAATGAGCCTTTTGAAGACCCCAAGACGGCGGAGTCAAGGGATGCAGCTCGGAGTAAGCTGCGCAGATGGGTTCGTGGCTTCCAGAAAAATGCCACGGGGCCTTACCTCCCCAATGAGCGCATGAGGGCCTATCTATTTCCCAAAGCATCCGCAGATGCTGTCATTCCACAGCCTCACACTGAGATCCCTTGTGTCCAGATCTCCGTGGACACGAATGTCTCGGATGCGATGAAGGACATCGATCTAGATGACGAGAGGATGTCATAGGTGTCAGAGGACACCAAAAAGGACCTTCTGGCTGAAGGTCAAGAAGAGGAGTCAACGTTGGCTCCAGAGACAGGAGAGGATGAAGTCGAAACAGTGTCTGCTTCGTCCATTCCAGCCCCAGAACCAGTGCCCTCTACGTCCTCCGCTCCTCCACCTGATAAGTCGGACAAAACCCTGTCTGCCATCATGGCCATGATGGAAACTTTTCAGAAGAGCGAAGAAAGGGAAGCTGCGCTAAGGAAGGAGATTCATCAGCTTGCAGCGGCCCGTGGGTCTCATAGGAGACTCGATGTTAAGGATCTTCCCTCGTGCTCCGAGGTAAACCCATGGAGGCATGCCGAGTACATGCCAATCACGAACGGCAAAATCTTCATCTCAGAAAAGCTGGGAGCTGTCCTTATAGAGGACATTGAGTTCTGGCCCAGCTTCGAGTCCTATCCTGACTGCTTTTTTCGTCTAAGGACAGAACCTTAATCCAAGGAGGAGACAGAGCCCAAGGAGGTCATAGTGCTTGACCATACAAAGGCTCAAGCTTTGTTAGCCAGCAGTCTGAAGGACAGGGAGTTCACCAACTCTAAGGAGCCAGCTCTGAGTAAGAAACACCCTTCCTTTCTTGCTCCAGCGACGATGGCCTTCCCCTTTGCGAAAAAAGGGTTCAAGGCAGTGGAAGCTGGAAAACCTTGCCCTACACTTGAGGAGTGTATGCCCCTTTCCTTAGCCCTGCCGACAGATCACAAAGACTGGAAGGATATTCAGCTTACCTTCTCAGTCGGGAAGTTGGAGGCCGATATCGCTGGACGTCATTTTAGCGAAAACCTCCCCAAGTTGTCTGATTTTCTCCTGCGCCGGCGCAGGACACGAAGGAAGGCTTGCTGCCTCTCTGTCCCTTCAGTTGACCCTGGAGGCTATGGTAAGTGAACATAGGTCCCCAGATATGTTCATGGTCATAGCCAAAACACACATGGAAACCCTAATTAAAGACTTATAGTTTTGTTATGGCTAGAAGGGCTTGTAGGGAGTTCGTGTTTGCCTCGGCTGCGGTAAGACACGAACCCAGGAAGTTGATATCTTCCAACATCTTGGGGAAAGACCTCTTCCCGAATGAAGTGGTCAAAGAAATAGTTGACAAGGCCGCCACAGAGAATAGGAATCATCTCCAGAAGTGGGGCATGTCGACTAAGAGGAAGTCTTCCCCGGATGAGGGTCCCCAACCGAAACGGAAGACAAAGAGGCCAAGGTTGCCCTCTCTCCCTGCTAGACAACAACAACAGCAACTTCCCATGACCGCGGTGCCTCAGATGGTGGCACAGCCCCAACCCACCTACCAGATGGTACCCCAGCAAGTGGTGACTCAGTCACCAGCCTTCACTCCCACCTATGGGAGGCAGACCACTACCTTTCGCCCTAAAGGTAGGGGGTCAAATAGAGATTCCTCTAGTCGTCCCTCGAGAGGAAGAGGAGCTAGGGGAGGACGCGGTCAAGGAGACAAGCCCTCCGGAAGCCAGAAGCAATGAGATGCATCCGGTTGGAGGAAGACTCCGACTATTCCAGGATCGTTGGACCTTCGATCCCTGGGCCCACAGCCTAATAAAAAACGGACTAGGTTGGAGCTGGAGGACAGCTCCACCATCATTCCCTCAATTCTTCCAACACTCCACTCCCGTTCTGGGAGAATATACCCGAGAGCTCTTGAGCAAACGGGTGATAAGGAGGGCAAAGTCCATCAAATTCCAAGGAAGGCTGTTTTGTGTTCCCAACGACTCTGACAAACTCAGAGTCATTCTGGATTTGTCGTCACTCAACAAGTTCATAGAAAACGACAAGTTCAAGATGCTGACCCTTAATCACATAAGGGCCCTGCTGCCCAAAAGGGCATACACAGTCTCCATAGACATGGCAGATGCCTATTGGCACATTCCGATCAATCGCCAACTCTCCTCCTACCTAGGATTCTGGCTACAAAAAAGAAAGTATGCTTTCAGAGCCATTGCCTTCGGACTAAACATAGCCCCAAGGATCTTCACGAAGCTTGCAGAAGCAATCGTTCAACAACTACGCCTACAAGGTGTCCAGGTGATATCCTACCTGGACAATTGGCTGGTGTGGGCAGCATCCGGAAGAAATGCATGCAAGCATCCAAGAAAGTGATCCAGTTCCTCGAACATCTGGGATTCAAGATCAACACCAAAAAGTCTCGACTGTCTCCAGCTCAGAAGTTTCAATGGCTAGGCATACATTGGAACTTACAGTCACATTGCCTCTCCATTCCATTAAAGAAGAGGAGAAAGATAGCGGGATCTGTCAAGAGGCTACTAAAATCCAACAGGATTTCAAACGCCAATAGGAGAGAGTGCTGGGCTCCCTCCAGTTTGCATCAGTGACAGACCCAGTGCTGAGAGCACAGCTAAAAGATGCATGAGGAAGCTGGAGAAGATACGCATCAAACGCTCGAAGAGATCTAAGAAGACCAATTCCGATCCGACTTTGATCACTTCTCAAGCCATGGTCGAAGGCCAAGAACTTGAAGAGGTCAACGCTTCTGCAACCGCCTCCACCCTCAGTCATCATCCACATGGACGCATCATTGGAAGGATGTGGAGGTCACTCTCATCATCGGAAAGTTGATGGAACTTGGTCCTCTCTATTCAAAACCTTCCACATCAACATTTTGGAGGCCATGGCAGTCTTCCTCATATTGAAGAAACTATCCCCTCGCCCTTCGGTCCACATAAGACTGATTCTGGACAGCGAGGTGGTAATGAGATGTCTGAATCATCAAGGCTCGAGATCACCTCAACTCTACCAGGTAATGTTGGCCATCTTCCGCTTAGCGGAAAAGAAGAGATGGCACTTATCAACAATTCTCCTTTAAGGGTTCCGCAATGTGACGGCGGACGCTCTATCCAGGCTAACTCCGATAGAGTCAGAATGGTCCTTAGACGCAAGATCATTCTCCTTCATCATACATCTAGTCCCGGAACTGCAGATCGACCTCTTCACGACGAGCGACAACAAGAAACTTCCTTGATACGTGGCCCCATACGAGGATCCTCTAGCGGAAGCAGTGGACGCCATGTCCCTCGACTGAAACAGTTGGACCAGGATTTATCTGTTCCCTCCATCCAACCTGCTGATGAAGGTTCTCAACGAGCTGAGATCTTTTCAAGGAACAGCAGCCCTAGTGGCTCCCAAGTGGCCCTGGAGCAACTGGTTCCCTCTAGTATTGGAATTACAGCCGAGGCTGATTCCCTTGCCGGATCCAGTTCTGTCTCAACAAGTACATTAGTCGACTGTCTTCGCTTCATTACAGAAAACCCAAGACCTTCATCTCATGATTTTCTCTCCCTAGCAGTAAGAAAAAGGTTTGGGATCTCGAAAGAGAGTATAGACTTCTTAGAGGAATATAAGTCTAAATCTACCAGAAGGCAATACGAGTCATCATGGAAGAAGTGGGTGGCCTTTGTCAAGGCAAAGAAACCAAAGGAAATCTCGACAGAGTTCCGCTTATCTTTCTTTATTCACCTTCATGAACAAGATTTAGCAGCCAATACGATGTGTAAATCTGCCTTGACTAGACCTTTACTTTACGCTTTCCAAGTAGACTTTTCTAATGAAATTTTTAACAAAATCCCTAAGGCCTGTGCTAGGTTTAGGCCTGCTGCACCTCCAAGGCCCATTTCATGGTCCCTGGATAAGGTGCTACATTTGGCTTAAATATTGAATAACGAAAATTGCTCTCTGAAAGATTTGACTCCAAAAGTTATTTTCTTGTTTGCTCTAGCCTCCGGCACTAGAGTTATTGAGATAGTGGCCCTTTCTAGGGAAGAGGGCCATATCCACTTTACTGAAATGGGAGAACTGAATCTCTCTCCCGACCCAACATTTCTCGCCAAGAACGAGCTACCCACCAAGAGGTGGGGTCCCTGGAGAATCTGCCCTCTGAAGGAAGACGTCTCGCTGTGTCCAGTAGAGTGTCTAAAGGTCTATCTTCGTAGAACTTCAGACTTCAGGGGAGGACAGCTCTTTAAAGGAGAAACATCGGGCTCAAACTTATCCCTGAAATATCTAAGTGCGAAGATCACCTACTTTATTCGCAGAGCGGATCCTGACAGTACACCCGCAGGTCATGATCCTAGGAAAGTTGCTTCATCGTTAAACGTTTTCCAGCTTATTGATTTCGAGAGTCTTCGCTCATATACTGGATGGAAGACATCCAGAGTGTTTTTCAAACACTATGCAAAGCAAGTGCAAGAATTAAAGAAATACGTGGTGGCGGCAGCTAGTATATTAAAACCTGTCGCTTAGTGCTGCGAGGAACAGTGAATTATTTGGGACTATAATTCTATAGGGTGTACATATTGGCACATTATAGTGCAACATGGTAAGTGAAATGTCATCAAAAGTGACATTGGACTGTTCCAGTGTATGAAGGTGAAGAAACATAGACTTAACACTAGTGCCGTGTGTTTTTTACACAAGTGTAAATAAACAGACTTCTCAGAAAGATATTAGAAAATTATTAAATTTTCAATTGAGTGGCATAAATTTTTGTTTTTCAGATAAAACAAGTATTTCTGATTTGTTCTGTATGTTCTATGTTTGTAAATTCTATTTCACTTGCATTTTTTACATTGTTATGAAATGTATGCTGAATTTTTATTTATTGTTTAAGAATAAATGTCTAATTGTTTTGTCTTCTCATTTCGCCCTAAACTTATATAAATAAAGTTATGTGTGAGTATTCCTTTTATTCCTTACTATTCTGCATAATTACATTAAACAAAGGTAGTAACTTTGTTCCTAAACATAAACAAACCTTTCTAGCCAGGCTTACCTTGTTTCAATACAGATATAAACTTGTCTGCTGTGGTATACAGCTGGGCTAATATACCTTGGATGCTATGGTGGCTTACTTGAACCCATGCTGGGTTTATAAATACAAACTTTGGCTAAAGGCATACAGTGAGACCTTTATGCCCTTTTGGTTGCTAGGTTGGTCATATAAAATATGCAAACTTCGAGACTTTTTCCTGAATCTAGTGTGACTCTTCCCTGTAGGGGGCAGGAAGCACTAACATAGTTCATGATTAGAAGCAATGACATATAACGGTAATGTCATAGGTCTCTAAGGCCTAAATGACCAAGGAAATATTGCCTTGAGGTTTAAGGCACAACTGGGAAATCCACGGATACATTAATGCTCTGGTAAACTTCCATCAGGACGACATGGCCTGAGCCCAAAAAACAGATTTTGAGCGAAGTGAAAAATCTATTTTTGGGTGAGATAGCCATGTCGTCCTGATGGACCCGCCTTCCTTTCTATGAAAGGCCTTGGCAGGATCCCTCCCAATAATACTGTATCTATAAGTACCGGCTCAATGCTACAAGGAATAAAGATGGCGGCGATTGTGACGCCATCTGAGTACTCAAACAATAACGGAAGAAGGGAACCTTATTACGGCTCCTCTTTTATTTTTCCACTTTTCCCCCTCGAAGCGTAAATGTTATGCGGGGTGCAGATTGCTATGTGGCGTGTCAAGAATACGTCCCCTGATATTATGCGATATCCTAAAAGGAAACTTTAAGGATATTCGCGCCAGGAGTTAGAATTCTGGAGACCTTAAGTTAAATTCTCTGGGAATATCACTGTAGTCAAATATACCCTAGGAAGCTACTTAAAGGAACCTTCCATCAGGACGACATGGCTATCTCACCCAAAAATAGATTTTTCGCTTTGCTCAAAATCTGTTTATATAACCAAGATCTTGCTTATAAGCCTACACAGATGGATTCATAATCTAGTAGTCATCTTATATCAAATATATGAGATGAATTACCATATATTTCTTCGTATA
Source organism: Palaemon carinicauda (assembly GCF_036898095.1). NCBI lineage: Eukaryota > Metazoa > Arthropoda > Malacostraca > Decapoda > Palaemonidae > Palaemon > Palaemon carinicauda. Next base: position 55,875,018 of record NC_090735.1, read on the forward strand.
AGACGACCTTTAGATAAGATGATGTTGAAAATTAGGGCAAATTTGAATGAATTTAGGTCATACCTTTTGTATAAGATAGCTAGTGATACACAAAACCATCTGTGTATTAGCTAGCATTTGCTGTATACTTAGAAATCCAAAGAAAATTAAATGATGATTTTATATTTTGCATTTCCTAAGCAAACCACCTGAAATAGAAACCATTTTTTTTTCCTCCGTTTCAGCGCCAGTCAAAATGAACAAACCAATGCATACCAATGCATTTACATATGTCTATAGGTAAGTTTTTGCAACAACAGATATCTTACCAAGTATTGGTTATGTAATGATATAACTGATGTTGTTTCAAGTTCCATTGAAGATAACCACTGCCTCAGTAGTGTTAATTTTGCAACAATGGCTGTCATCCCTTCCTGGACATCGTGGTCTCAACTGCTGAGTGTGACTTTGATACCACCATCTAGACTAAACCCACGAACATAGGCCTTTGCTTGAATGGTGTTAATGAATGCTTCACTAGATACAAGACCTCTACCATCCGTGCCTACATTCGTTGGGCCTCCCCCATTGTTCTTCCTGGATGGAGACCCACAAGGAATCGAATAGGATTACTCAGGTGCTTGTTAATAACGGCTACTCCAACAGGCAGGTCAATGGAGAGGTCAAACATGCTATGGACAACTGGTATGAGACTGAGGCCAGCAGTGAGAGCATGCCTTCTAGTATCAACTTATACTACAAGGGCTTCATGCACGGTAGTATCAACAGGATGAGAAGGCCATGAGGGCCATCATTAAATACCATGTTATCTCCATTCAAGAAGACTCTGACATCAACGTCATCATTTACTATCAGGCTATGGAGACCAGATCCCTCATTATGAGAGACAATCTGGCCCCTTCCATGCAGGACATTTTGAAGAGGTCCAACGTTGTTTATTCCTGTCAAGGCCCAGTCCGTGATTGTCCCGGCCATTGCATTGGAATGACAATGATGAGACTCCTCAGAAGTTTGTATTGCCACGTCCAGCAGGGAGCCATCAATACTCGCCAGCTCCTCTCTCACAACAAGAACGGGGTTCAAGAGGACATCATAAGGAATACAAAGATCATTGGCAGTGCCCTGGACAGCAGGAGCTTTAGCATTCTAGAGGCCCTGCTCATCCAATCATAGAGACCTAATCTGAACACAGCCCAGGAGATGTTCCTTCTCCCTTCCTGCCAAAGAAACACCTCCAATCATCTTTGTAACATTGATGATGGCAACAGCAATGAGTGGCTTGGTAGCTTGCCTGCAACTGAGACACTCTCGGTAAGCAAGCAGCTCTGGACTCTCCAGACCTTGACTCTGAGTGGCTGAGCAGCTTGCCTGACTCCGAGCCTCACTCAGGCAGCGTGTTGGCCAATCAGAGCGCCGCTCTAGGAGCCCTGGCTGGTCCTACCCAAACCCGGACTCCACTCAACTCCGATTGTGTGCCGAATATGAGCCTGACTGCGACGGAACCTCTCCTGGCGAGCACCTCAGCCAATGGGAGAGCAGCTCCTTCCCAGACCAAATACGGACCCTGCCCACAAGGACCAATGAGTAATCAGTGGCTGATGTAACAAGCCAACCACGGCGTATACAAGAAGCTTGCTTACCACCCTTTAGCCAGACTTTGCTTGATGATAAGATGAGACACTCGGCACACCCTTTTAATGCATAACAGCAATACTTTATTGTACCGATCTTCAAAAGTTTACTTTTATTAAATTTATAGATTTTTTCTATGCATTTTGCTCTCCCCTACCAATGTCTAACAGCACAGTTACTGGCAGAATGCACTACTGAAGAAAGCAGAAAAATATAAGCAGTAGGAAAGCTCAACTGCAGAATTAACGCTACTGAGGCAACAATTATCTAAAATTAAACTTGTCTGAATGAGGATATACTCTCAAAGTATATTGATGTTTTGCTTACTTTATCCATAGAAATTAAAAATAAGTGAAAAAAAGGCAATTTCATATATATTTTTTAACACATCCCTTAAAACAGAATCCATTTATTTGTTTACTTTTCATTGCCAATCATAATGAATAAACAAACTTATTTACACATCCAAATGATAACTAATGATACTGAGCCTTTAGTAAAGATGTTTTTATTACAAATATTTTACTTACCGTATCCTTAGAAATTCCTACAAACATCACATAATGGGAAAACCATTTTGTTTGCATTTAGTTAACAATAACAAACTAGTGCTAGTGACAGTATGATAATGTACGGTAATTTGATTGTCTAACGATTGTTCTAAACTGTTACAAGATGATTTTAAATTCCATTTTCAAAATATTTTTCCTAATTAGTTCTAAGTTGGTTTAATTTTTTATCGACTTATACCCACACCAATTAAGGAACCACCAGCAGAAATAAGAAAATACAAGACTATTGGTGAGCATGAAGGATCAGACATCAGCGTGGAGATAAAAGGCATTGGGTATGAATACTTAGAGGATGAGCACAATAGAAAAGCTATTGAATATCAGGATGACAGATCAATTGAATCTAATTTTTGATAACCATAAACTGTTTCATGAATATTTCCTAGGAAGACACATTGACAATCACAACTTCAAAGTTAAGTTTAAAGCTTTGTAGCTGAAAGTAAGTTTCAACTTTTTTCTTTTAAGGCTATTTTTTCTTTTGCTTTGCATTACTTTGCTTTATAATGGTTATTATTATTGTGCCGTTTGATTTTGTAGAAGAAAATTAGATGTGCACATTTAATTACCATATTGCTTTTTGTTTGCTTGCACTTTTGCTATTAAGTCTGGGATGTGGGTCAATGAGTTTAATAGGCTTTGGTAATGAATTTCCTAATTTGAGAAAATTTTCACATGCGCTAGCCATAGTTACTTGTATTACGTGTTTACTTAATGTTTTACTTGCTTGTGCTCTTGTTTTGGCATCGGAAATACCCGGTAATGTGTTTCATAAGCCTCTGATAATCAGTCTTGTGAAATTGAAATAAAAATACTTACATACTAAAATTTACATCCCATTTTTGTCTTGCTATTATATTGCTTATTTGCTGGCTTGGTTTCTTGGTTGCCTGTCGGTGGGTTTCTTAAGCTTTTGATAATCAATTCTATGGAGAGAATGAGGGTTTTATATTTCATTTGCATTGCTTATTTACTAATTGCATTGTTAATCTTCTTGCTTGTGTTGTTGTTTCAAAGTCTTGGATGTCTGTCAGTGGCTTTCCAATGTTTATAGAAAATAGCTGTTTCATGTTTAAACTTTACAGTACTACTACTTTCGTATGTTGCTTGTTTATTTATTGTGCTGCCTAGGAATTTGCTCTATTCTGATTTTTGTTTTGGGATTTTTATTTTAGGATTTTTTAATGTTTATTTTTCCAGATTTCCTTTTTATTGTCTTGAACTTCTCTCAATTTCTCATATAAAGTAAAAAAAAAAAATTTAGTAGCACTGTCTTCTGTTGTCTTCATATATTTTACATTTCCTTTCTCAGACATTTACTCTTTTTCATACATAAATATGCCATGGTGTAGCATGAATTTATTCTAATAAAAAAAAAGGATTTATTATTAACATGCCAAAATTTTATCAATTTTATTCATTAATTTTAAAATGCTTACAAAATATTGTATAAAAATTCAACATTGTTAGTGTTCTGTAAAGAAAATAGTTTGCAAGCTACTATAGAATTACTGCAGTACTTCTTGAGAAAACATAGAGTAATTCAATTTACAAAAATATATTTTAATAGTATCTAACAAATCACAAACTTGTTTTTCATGGAAAACACTTTTACTTTATTGAGAGAAATGGATTGTTATCAGCATCACCCAATAACAGTAACATGGATATTCATGTTCAATTTCCTAAACTATGTCTGTTCAGAAAATTACAAAAAGCTATTGATGGATTGAAGTTGAAAGAAATGCCAGGAGACAGTTCATTGCACTGGTGATCAGGGCCCAATACTCCTTTCCTCCAGGCAAGGGAGTGGGGCAGTAAAGCTATGGACCTCTTCCTACCCCATTTTTGCCTTTTCAAGCTTAAAATGGATGTTAAAGCAATGCTTCATGAAAAAAGCAGAGTTAAGTAGGCTTAGGTGGTATTGTTATGAACTAAAATAAAGATAGTCTTTAATTGGAATGATTTGTTCTGTTATACTTTAGCAGATCTGAAGTCTAAGTCTGGTTCTTAAAGAATTATGTTTTTAGAAATGAATGAGAGTAATATTTATATGCTTAAAGGAAGCAGACATAATCCAAATGTTTAAATACATAAGACAGTAATAAAGGAAAGACGACAAAACATTATTTTCATACATTTTCAACAGCGATAATTATATATCTCACAAGACTTTAAAATCTCTTGGATAAATTTGCCCATTTTACTCTGTCAAATATTTCATTATACGTTTCAGTGGCAATACAAAGACTAGAGTTGGTGTCATGAAAAAGCTATGCCTTGTTTAAATTGTGAACAAATTCACACCTGCTTTTTAATCTTGTATATAATTATATAAGAAAATTGAAATGTTTTAAAAATGGGGTGTTAGATTAAAAGAACAGAGTGTAACTTTTGGAGCTAAAGAGTAGGAGTACTTATAGAGGTATTTAAACCTTCATCCTTTATTTTTTTTAGGTACCACTTTATGGAAAACATTTCATCTTTTAATTCAGAGAGAATAGATTCTAGCCCATTTATTCGTTCCAATATATGCTCCTCACCAGTCTTAGTAGATTCCTCTTTGGAATCTCCATTCTCAATTTGACCAAGATAATATTCAAGAAGTGTTTGATTTCTGTGACTGTCTGTGTATTTATTAACAGCAAACCAGCGTCGAAAGTAGGGGAAGCACATGTCGTACCTAAATATCAACCTGGTATAGATAACTAGTCTTCTGTAACCAAGATCAAGCTCTTTGCCTTTTGATTTAACAATTCTTTCTTTATTGATCAAACTAACAATGAGACAGCCGATTGTGGTGATAAACAAGAAGAATATAATATTGCTAAGAATTGGATAAGATAGTTGTGTGTCAACAAAAGTATCAGTATACCCTAGGTCCACTAGCATCCATACTATTGTGCTAGCTATCGACTGATGAACAGATTCAAAAGCCTTTTTTTCTAGCAGTAACAGGTGGAAGATGAAAGCAAAAATAGCCACAAAGGTGACTAGAAAGTATACAACCTTGAGAAGGATTTCTAACAACTCCTTTGCAATCGGCAAGAATTCTGAAGTCAGAGCTTGGTTTACAGCATTGACTAAATGTAACCAGGCTGTCAGCACGGCGAAAATTCCAAACTGCCATGAAAAGTCCTGAAAAAAGATATGCTAAAATGAGAAATAATATTTTTTTTTTTCATATAAAATATTATCTTTTTATTGTGTGCATAATTTTTTTTTACAACCCTAGATGGAAAAGCAGGATGCTATAAGCCTAGTGACTCCAACTGGGAAAAATAGCCTAGTGAGGAAAGGAAATAAGAAAATGAATAAACTGTATGGAAAGTAATAAACAATGAAAATAGAATATTTTAAGAACTGTAATAACAGCAAAACAGATCTTCCACATATAAACTTTAAAAAGAGACTCATGTCAGCCTGTTCAGCATAAAAACATTTGCTACAAGTTTGAACTTTTGAAGTTCTACCAATGATGATATGATTTTTATTGAGTGAAATAATTTTATATATATATATATCTAAACCTAAAAGATTTATGTGGTAATTGAAGTAGTGATCCTTGTTTCTCAGCTATTCAAAAAACCACAAAAGCATTAAAATATTTTTATACAGTACTGTACTGTAAGTACTTGCTCATTCAGATCACAGAAAGTCTGAAAACTAATTTGTAATGACTTTGACTAGTAAACAAGTACTTTAGTTATAAAATTAATTATTTCCATACTCCTATGATATTCATGTTTCTGTTTTCTCCAAACTGTTTAAGGGGCGCAACTGCCATATATGAATTTCTTATCAGAATTCAAAATAATTCACACAGCTTTTATATATAGATAAGATAATCTTTTTCTGAAAATTCCGAAACGATTGAATGATTTGCATAAATTCTGTGGATGAAAAACAAAAAGAAATAAAAATTAAATTTAATTCTAGTACTTTATTTCTAAAGCTATTGTAATGAAACTTACTTAGAAAGAAAGTATATAATAAAGAAAAAGATCTCCATGAACCATTTTTTTTTATTATAGGGAAGAAAAAATTTATATGAATATTTTCATTACCTTCAATAGAAAATTAAGCTCTAAACTCCTAAGCCCCAAATCTCATTTATCACAAATCTATTTTCTTGAAAAAAATATCTTTTCTTCTTCTTTAAAATGGTATATTTATCTTTAAACATTGGTTCAAAATGAGAAAGTTATAATTCTTTAAATGGGGAAAAGGTTGAACTGAGAAAAACTGCTTTAAAGGTAAACTTTTTTTTTTTTTTTTTTACACGAGGGATAACATAAGGCACTCATTGCATGACCCTCTTAATGAGAGAATGCCCTGATGAAGTCATAAGCTTCAGCAAGTCACATCATTGCCATGCTGAAGCTTGGTGACGGGCAAGAGGGCTCTCAAACTTGGGGAAATTGCTCCCCCAGTTCGAATCTAAGTTTCTCTCTCATATTGAGTACTACGGATTGATAAAGGAAATAAGGATGAGACTCGGAGATGAAAAATGGGACTCTTGGATATCTTTTGTTAGTTATGATGATGCGTTTAATGCCTTTTGTAATACTGTATTAGTAATATTAAAATTAACAACTTGAACATCATGGGAGCTCTTTGTGATAAGGTCCCAAAGGATTTGGATGTATACAAACCTGCTGATTGGTTTGAAAAAGACATGTACCCATGCCTTTCTTTCACAGAGAAAGCCAAAACCACCAATGTGGCTTGTAGCTAAAACTAAAGGGATAATAGGGAATTATTTTAAAATATGTAAGTTGATTCATAAAAAAACAGGAACCGTTGCACTTGGAGATATATCTCGTTATGGTAAAAATAGTTATCTCATCCATGCAAAATCCTCGATGCAGTGTGCAATACTATCTAACTTACAGACAGCCAGTGATGAAATTACATTAGAAATGAAATCTCATCTAAATTTTAGTGTGGAAGGGGAGTGGTCTTTAATAAAGACCTGTACAAATATACAGAGGAGATACTTTCCATGTGTCCACTAAATGTACGGAAAGTGCATAAGATTCCTGGAACATTCATTATTATGCTTACTTTCCAGGATGCTGATGTACCTTTCCATATTGTTATTGAAAATGAAAGGATTAAAGTTTGTCCTTTCAAGCAAAATCCCCTGCAAGGCTTTAATTGTTTTAAATTTGGACACCCATCCAAAGTTTGCAAAAATGAAAAAAATGTGTAGTATTTGCTCCAAATCTTATCCTGGAGAATGTACACTTGAGGCCAGGTGTTCAAACTGCAATCTGAATCGTAAATCAACTGATAGGAAATTCGAACTGTATAAGTTGGAGGAAGCTGCCCTAAACAAATCAAGTTAAGAACGCATAAGTGTGGGACATGCAAAAAGACTTGAATAAATCCACTAGCTATGCAAAGGCCTTAAAATCAAAGGAAAATTTACCACAGGAGACATCAATCCCACCTAGCATTGCCAGTAATTCTAAAAAAAGAAATACAACTTCTAATAATAAAGTACTGCAAGACAAGATAAACATATTTCCTCTGAGGCTTTGCCACGGTATATCAAAACTGGGTCATTTCCCATTTCTGTACAGCCTTCGTCCCCCATTACCAACAATAGTACTAACTTCTCTCAGGCCATGTCCTTGCCTGATTTGATGGAGATTCCACCTGACACAAAGTTACCAGGTACACCTGTATTGGGGAAGGTGCAAAAACCTGGTAGCTCACCACTTATTAATCCGGAAAGAGAGAGACCTCCATTTCTCTCGCCCCCTTTCATCAGAAATATCAAAATTATGGCATCAAATAAATATGATGCTTTGTCTGTTGATGTTTCTGATCAACTAGAAGTCAATTTAGATGAATTGAAAATCAAGTTGAGGTCCACTATCCCCCTCAACAGTTAGATCAAAAAGGCAAAAAGAAAATCATAAATGCAAAACCCAATTTATCAAGACCCTCTTTAATAAAACCACCTGGAAATAGTGTTAGATCAAAAACTGCTAATGAGAAGACTCCATCCAAGTGGTCTACCAAAATATAAACCATAGTTTTTTCCTCCATTTTGCAATGGAATTGTCAGGGTTTAAGGGCCAAATATGAAGAACTTCAGCTTCTTATTCATGAGCATTCCCCTATAATTATATGTCTACAGGAGAGCAAACTTCATCATCATACTCCTTGTCCTCATGAATATATTAGTTATAGTAGAACACCATATGATCACCAAGTAGGGAGCCATGGCGGAAGTTTCATATATGTTCGTTGAGATGTTCCCCAAGTATCTTTGTCTATTCATACACCTCTGCAGGCAGTGGTTGTACAGAATGAAATAGGGAAAAAATATACAATTGGCTCTCTGTACTTGCCTCCAAATTGTAATGTTTCATATGATAACTTAGTAGAGGTGATTCAACAACTCCCTCAACCTTTTCTTTTACTTAGAGATTTTAATGGTAGTCCTTTGTGGGGTGATGTTTTAGCAAACACGAAGGGAAGTATCTTATCATCAATTTTGGAAAATGAAGATGTGGGACTCCTTAATACAGGAGAGCCCAGACACTTTCATGTCCAGACAGGTAACTTGTCATGTATTGACCTATCAATCGCAAGCTCTAACTGCCTTCTCGATTTTGATTGGAGGACATTAGATGAATGGCATACTAGTGATCATGCACCAATCATTATAAACACCAACAATGGTCCACCTTTACAGAGATCACCAAGATGGAATCTTAGCAAGGCGGACTGGGATAAATTTTGTGATCTAAGCGAAATTGAGAGGGATGCAGAACAGTTTTAAAATATTAATGATGCTAAGACTTACTGAATGGAACTCTCCATGCAGCAAGAATCAATTCATTGCCCAAAACAAGAAGGTTATTCAAACGACAACCAGTCCCTTGGTGTTCTTCAGAACTAACTGCCCCGCACAGAGCCACAAGAAGATCTCTAACACGATTGCGCAGACGCCGTAGTGATGAGAATTTAATTATATATAAGAAATGTAGAGCACAGTTCCGTCGTGCCTTGAAAGAAGCTAGGCGCCAGTCATGGGTGGTTTGTTTCCTCCAGTAACAGTAGAACACCACCATCTTCTGTGTGGAGGAAAATAAAAAAGATTGCAGGCAAATTTACCCCAAACCCACCACCAGTGTTGAAAGTGAATGGTCATTATGTGACTGGAGCAACTGAGGTTAATAATGCCCTGGCTGATCATTTCTCAAATGTATAATGCAAGTGTTTAGCAGCCCCTGGTCACCAGCATAGAGAAGAAAGTTTTAAATTACGCTACAGGAAGGGAGGAATCCTACAATTCTTTTTTTACTGAAAGAGAATTTGATTCTTCCCTTTCCACTTGTAATGATACAGCCCCTAGACCAGATGGAACTCTATATGCAATGATTAAACATGTACCAGTTAATACAAAGTTATTTATTTTAAGTATTATTATTTGAATATGGTAGGATCATAGTTATCCCAGTGTTTTGGAACTAGCCATCATTTTAGCCTTTTTAAAACAGGGTAAGGATAAGTTTTTAGCAGCAAACATTCGACCAATTGCATTGACATCTTGCTTATGTAAGATCATGGAGAAGATGGTCAATGCAAGACTGATGTGGTACCTGGAAAAGAAAGGTATTTTATCCCCTGTCCAGTGTGGATTCAGAAAAAATGCACTCAACAGATGATGTGTTGATACGACTTGAGTCCTGTTTGTGAAGCCTTTACTTCCAAACAGCACCATGTAACAGTTTTTTTTTTTTTTTTTTACCTTGAAAAGGCATATGATACTGCATGTAGATATGGTATACTTAAAACCATTCATGAATTGGGATTTAGAGGAGAGCTACCACTGTTTATCCAATAATTTCTTTCACATAGAGTTTTTCAAGTGAGAGTGGGGGAAACTTTCAGAGATGAAATGTCAAGGAGAAGTGTGCTGAGTGTAACCCTGTTTGCACTAGCAATTGATGGGATATCCTCAGTCATTCCCCAAGATATTCTCTCAACACTATTTCTCAATGATCTCTCCATATCATTTTCTGGAGCTAGAATGGCAATGGTTGAGAGAAAACTACAACTTGCAATTGACAAAATTATTCATTGGCCTGATAGGATTGGGTTTAAGTTTTCAACCAGCAAAACTGCTATTGTCCATCTGTCGTATCCGGGGAGTACATCCAGATCCGGATATTTACATGAAAGGTCAACGGATCCCATGTGTAGGTGAAACTGAATTTTTAAGATTGATTTTTGATTCAAGGCTTACATGGGTTCCTCACTTGAAGGTATTGAAAGCTAAATGTCTTGAGTCTCTGAAACTTTTAAAAGTATTGTCCCATACATTATGGGTGCAGACCGTAAAACTATTTTGAAATTATGCAAGGCCTTAATTTTTTCCAAAATTAGTTATGGGTGTGAAATATACTTCTCAGCTACTCCAAGTCGATTAAAGATACAGTATTAGATTCAATACATCATGCTGGTATTAGATTGTCCACAGGAACGTTTAGAACCTGTCACGGACAAATATATTATTATAAACAAAGGGTAAGCAGTAAAGTAAATGAGCAGAAAGTAGGGCGGATATTGCCGAGCTATCACCTTGTCTCCCGATCCATGGGATTTTGGAAGCAGTTCGAGCCGCTTTCATTTTTGCTTGGGTTTTTGATGACCCAAGCACACGTGTACTGAATCCGTTTCCATGTCAACAGGTACACCGGGGAGAGGGGACGCAGAGTGAGAACCAGTATGGTGCGGTTACGTCACCTGCTGCCCATAGGCGAGACAAGCCTTCACCCCCAGCAATGTAAGGGAAATAAGAATACACCGACTGTGCGAGTAAAGGCAGTTAAGTTTGAGTCCTACTTGGGAATGGGCAACCCTCACTAGTCCCACCGGCCATGGTAAGCGTACCACGGCCATGGTGGACGTCCTTACGCCATACGACGTCAAATAGTTTTTCTTAGTTGAAATGTCTTCCCGTCCGCTCTCCCCGCGTGGGTATATTAATGTACCACTTGAAAGTAAAGTCCATTGTATTTGTTTGATAAAATCATCTAAGAGCCAGCGAGAAACTTATTATTCTTCTGTTATGCACCCTCAAGATTTAAAGTTCTAATTTACTCGGTTTGAAGAAGATTACTGCTCATTTTAATTGTGAAAATTAACTTTAGACAATAAATCCTGCTTACGAGTTCACCCTCGTCTAATTCATCGCCTCCTATCCTGTATGATTTAGTTAGTACCCCACGCCTCTATGACAAACCTCGCCTATCCCAAGTCTTCATGTTGATGCTGGAGAGTTACCTCTAGACCATTACCGAATGTCTTCCATTATTCGGTATTGGTTTAGGTTACAAAGACTCTCTAACTCTTTAGCTTTTCAGACTGCAAGCCTTATAAGGCACTCAACATACTTTGAGTTGCTCCCAAAATCTCCTCAACTTTATGGCTTTTGGGTAAGACAACTATTAAACAGTCTTAATATAATCAGAGGTAAGGTGCTTCCAATTAAGGTATCATCAACCCCTCCTAGGAAATTACCAGAGATATCTTTTTGTAAATATTTTATTGGTGTTAAAAAAAACATGACTGAATTAGAAGCTAGGTCTCTTTTTATGGAACATGTTGGAGAGCGTAGGGAATCAACTTTTATATATACCAATGGCTCCAAATCTGATGCTGGAGTATAGTGGTTCTTTTATCTGTAGAGGTGCACTTCCTCCAATATTTTTCATATTTACTGGGGAATTATATGGCATACTAACTGCTATTGAGAAAATAGCTTTAAAAGAGGAGGGCAATTTTACCATTTATGGTGATTCAAGAAGTGTTCTTCAAGCTTTTTCAAGAAGTGTTCTTCAAGCTTTAGAAGGTTTTAATTCTAGTAGTTTTAAAGATTTTGAAGTGGGTTTTAATTATTAGCCTGAAAGGTATAACAGTTCGATTTTGCTGGGTCCCAGCACATGTAGATGTGTCTGGAAATGAAGAGGCAGATTCACTGGCAAAAAGTGCTGCAGCAGAGTTGCTATCAAGAAGTTACCCCATTGTCTGTAATGATTTTTTACCAGCAATTAATATTTCTATTTATAACAATTGGCAGCATTGGGATAGTTTAACCGAAAATAAGATGAGAAAAATTGCGATTGTTATATCTCCTTGGAGGTATAATGGGATGTCCCGAAAATGGGTGATCACTCTTTGTCGTCTCCGCATTGGTCACACTCAGATGACACACGAGTTTCTGCTGGCTGGCCAACATCATGATGTGTTGTATAATGCTAGGGGCATTTTTAAATTTATATCAGAAGCAGGTCTTCTTAATGCTATTCAACTTTTATAACAAATTTACTTCTCTGGTTTTGATTGAATATTCTTTTAATCTTTATTTATAATGAACAATATCAACATCAATGACCTTCAATGTCAGGATGCCAGCGAACTTCAAATTATTCATTCATTCACTCATTGCATGAAATGTATAGACGTGGTAAAATACATAACTGAATGTTAATTCACGTTATGAAATACTTTAAAACATGATAAAACGAGAATAAAGGGTAAAACACAGAGTGCTAAACTACAATGCATATATCCGGTACATTAAAGAGAGAGCACTGACTGAACTTCAACTTGCTGTGACAGAGTGAGTCAGAGACCCAAGGTAGACTACATAACTGCCAGACGTATGATAAATCAAATAGATATAATTTAAAGATAAATTAAGTGAATAATAAGAAAAGTAACTAATGCAAAGGACAGACCAAGATCAAATCTATGGGCCATACTGCCCTGTCTTTAAAGAAACGGGGGTTAGTGGTGTTTAAATTTTTCATATAAGATTTTGTTGTACAACTTGTCACTGTGATAGAAAAGATGCCAGAGACGAGTGGGCGAATTTAATAATTTTCATTGATTTTAAAAATATTCAACAAAAAATCAGGAGGTGGGCCCCCTTAAATATTGCCACCTACCCCATCATGAATATTACAGTACCTGTTTTCTCCTTACAAAGGGCCCCTTTCTGGTAACCATTGAGTCATGTGGTGCTGATGGTAACTATCTTGGTGCTGATGCATCATTGTTCCTTTTGCCCTTTAATCTCTAGATCTTTAGTCTCTTGACATTACTGGTGGGGGGGGGGGGGGAGGGAAGCAGGTGGGCATTTATATGAACATAAGTTGAGTAGTTTAATTTTTCTTTATCTTCTATTTCCACCTTGCATTGTTTATCAATTATCAAGGAAGCATTGGTCCCCCTAGGGAATCTGTTTAATTACTGCTCTGTTAATTAAATTGCTTAAATTCAACAAAGTTGTATTTCTTGAAGAGAAGCTCCCATTTTGAAAGCATTGCTCATTCATTGTTACATTTGGGGACCAACTGCCTTTTTTTGGCACCAGTGCCTTTTCTTTGATCCTAAATATCATCACTCTACTCATCTATCCGTGAAATAGATTTTAGACCTTAAACCAGCAAGCATTAGTAAAAATATATTTAGGAAACCAGTGAACTGATAAAATGGTGAGAATCAATGAACCTAGAATGATGATTGTGAGTATGAAACTTACCTCCTGTAGTAACCCAAGGCTTTCCTGGTAACACATCCCAAGGGGAGAAAAAATCAATACTGCCGTGAAGATCATCTGACTAATTTGTGTGATCATGTGGGATCTCATCTCTGAAGAGATATATATTGACCTTAGCTAAGAAAAAAAGATAAAGAATGATGGCTCATTATCATAGATTATTATTATTACTATCTAAGCTACAACCCTAACTAGAAAAGCAGGATTCTATAAGCCCAAGGGCTCTAACAGGAAACATGAAGAGAAATATGAAAATTTATAAACTACAAGAGAAGTAATGACTAATTAACATAAGATATCTTAAAAGCAGGAATACCATTAAAATAGATCTTTCAAATATGAAATATAAGAATACTATGTCAGCCTGTCAACATAAAAACATTCGCTGCAAATTTGAACTTTTGAAGTTCCATTGATTCAATATCGTGTAGTTTTGAACCTTATGATGAAAACATGGTTATTAGAATTAACTATATACTTAGTATTACGAAGAGGATGGTACTACTGTATCTGGGAAGATCTGAATGCAAAAGATGGTAATGTTCAAATGGTCTCTAGCAGTTATTTAGCAAGCCAAAGCAGCATTGCAAAAAAATCTTTTGTAAAACTATTTTATATCTGAAAGGGAAATAAAAGCTGAAGGTTTTTTCCCTAAATGCTGAAGCACAACTATAATATATTTCTGTCTGAGCTTTTGTGTGTCATGGTAACATCTGATATAAAATTTTCTGACTCCATAAACCTTTCTAGCCATTGACCATTCTTTTTTTTTTTCATTGAAGACTAAATTATGTTCTGAACAGATTTCTCATTGTAAGTTATATAGTTTGAGATATTGATTCAAAATTGATAGTGGCCAATGACTGCATATGGCACTAGTATCATCCAAGGGTACATAACCGAAAGGGAGAGATGAAGGTAAATGTCAGGAACCCCCAATTTGACTTTAACTCAAATTTACACTGCATATATTTGGTTTACAGACTGATTGAAGAATGCGGTGTGGTACAGTATTTGAGGTTATTTTTAGGATAAAAATGAAAGAATCCATCTTTTCTAACCTGTTGTGCTTACTAACTACAGATTTGCTTGTGATGAAATTTGACCAGTTTCTATAATTCTGTGCTTAGAAAATATTAAATCACTCCATCTTGTCAAATGAGTACATAAGGAAAATTTACCTTTCATGTATTCATATCACTACGTATTAATTGACTAAAACTGTAAAATAATAATATTGTATTCATAACTCTAAGGGGTTTTTCTCATTTCATTTTCTCACCATTAGTAACAATACGTGACCCGAAAGAATTCTTGCTCTTTTTATTTTCTTTATTTGAATAACTACTGTATTCATAACCTAAAAGAGTTCTTGCACTTCTAATACAATACTATTCATAACCCAAAAGAGTTCTTGCCACTTTCATTTTCACTTCTTTAATAATAATATTGTACTCAACCCAAAAAGAGTTCTTGCTCTTTTCATTTTCTCTCCTTTAATAACAATGCTGTATTCATAACCATAAAGAGTTCTTGCACTCTTAATTTTCTCTCCTTTAATAACAATACTGTATTCATAACCCAAAAGAATTCTTGCCCTTTTCATTTCCTACAAAGACAGCTAATCCTTATCCACTATAAATACTTACCCTCACCACATAAAAGATTTCCAAAAAGAATTTGAAGACCCAGGAGAAAGTTACCCAGTAGTAGAAACCTAGGTATGGTTTCACCCTCTGGTTAAATTTATGTACTACTGCAGTCTCATTTGAATGAACTTCTGTGGGTTCTTCAGTAACATCATTATTTTGATCAAGTGCATTCGCAGCTGCACAAAAGTTTTCTTTTGAAATATTGAAAGTAGTTGGTTTTGATAATTGGGTCCAGTTCCTGTAAAAGAGATTTTTTTATGAATTGTCTGTCACCCATTTCTGGGTGATCTCTCTTCATGCATCATTTTCATTTAAAATATGAAATAATTGCCTAATTTTTATCAAGGATATTTTTATATACTAAATGAGCCATCTTTCATAGTCCCATATATTTGACTGGCATTTTTCCTCTGACCTAAATTATTACTATTATTAATCTTGTATTTTATTTTTACTATTTCTATCTACATATCAGACAACATTGCTTTTCTGTCTTTAGCAAAATTCCTAGTGAATGGGTTATAAAAATATCAATACTGTATTATGAGAAGATTTGGTGAGCTCAGTTTGTTGGTAAGATTTTGAAATTCTGTGAAAAGAATAAAATACCTCCTAGTACCCATAATTGTCTTTAATTAGGGAGCAATGCAAGGAATCTCAAAGGAATATAGCTGAATGGTCTCATAAGGTAGTTTACTGAATGTAATTTTTTGGCAATATTACCAAAATTTCCTATTTTCATTAATTTGCACATTCATTAGGAAGTTCTATAGATTTAGGAATATTTGTAAACAAAATTTAAGTGGTGGAAAAGTTGGCTAGAAGAATCTATGATATTTGTTTGATTTAGAAAGTTGAGGTATAAAGGGGATGCTGAGAGGGCATAGAGACTACGCGGTGCTATTACAGTATGCTATCTTCCGTCGAATTTCTATTATAGTATGCTATCTACCGTCGAATTTCTACTATAGTATGGTATCTACCACAAAGTATGTTATTTACCGTCAATGTTAATCCTCCTGTTTGATGAGGATTATCAAACAGATTACTTACCACCAGTATGTTATCCTCATTGCACTTTAATGATAGTTTATTAATAGTTATTGGTTGGACAACATTGGTGCATAATTATAAGCAGTTTGTAGGGAAACTTTTTTTACAAATTATTCAAAGCACATCATACAACAATGTTACAAGTTAATCAAATGAAAAATCAAATATTACAAAACTGAAAGAAAATAATCTATGAAAAATATTCAATAAAAAATTTATTCTACTACTGCTTGTAAACATATCTTACATCATTCAAGAAAGCAGGAAATACATCTTCGCCTTTTCTCAGAACTTTCCTATTGAAACCACCACACTACACACTTCCAGGCACATTAAACCAATCAATGACAGTATTAGGTGATTTCCCAGTTAATTGCAAAGTAATGTTAATTGGGGTCTCATAAACAAAATAATAAACCAATTTCAAAATTTCAGAAAGGGGTGGTAGATAGCAAAATCGGCGGTAGATAGCATACTATAATAGCAACGACTACGCAGTGGAGTAGGCATCTTATTAGTCAAATATGAAATTGGTAGATGTAATAGAATTGAGTAAAATGAATAGAAATATATAAAGATCTTAGGGAAAAAGGTAAATGTAATGCATATACAGTATTCACTATCAACTCTCAAAAGTCAGGAATATAAGAAGAACAAAAATTGGATAAAGTTATCTATGTATCCCAAAGAGGAAAAGACCTAAATAGACTCATTATAGGAATGCACAGAGCTGATTTTTTAGTTACTAGGCGTAGATATAACAAATGAGAAAATAATAGTGGCGAAGCAATATATGAACTTTGACAGAGCCAAAGATAGAATGAATAAACATAATATTTAGGGAGGTCAGAAAGATTTTTATGACATATAATGTTGGAGCAGCTGAAACAAATTGATTTTATTATGAAAAAAGTGTGAACAGCATAAAAAAATCTGATTGCTTTGTGATACCAGGTGAGGCTTGCTCAACACAACATAGTAATTGAGAAGGAGTTAGACCTGATATGAGTTAGGGAGACAGCATACAAGGTAAAAGAAGATATAATCTATTTCACATGTAACCCATAAAGAAAAAACCTCGCATTGAAATGTTTATAAGGAAATAATATTACAGTACTGATATTTAACAATTTGAGCACCAATCACCCCTACAAATAATTTGCACTGAAGCCCAGGGCTTTTTTAGCCATTTTATTTAACTCAACACTGAAATTATAAAAAATATTTCTTTACAATGTTGTTAATGTCTAGCTGAATGAATATCTTTTCCACTGATATGTAAGTATAATTTTAATGAGGGAAATTATTTTCATACTCGTCTGATGATCATGTTGCTTGTACCTGAAGCTGTGCCAACAACTATCACAAAATAAAGATTTAATTTTCTCTCCTGCAAATCACATCACCCTCGGGGAAACACCACGCCATCTGTCAATTGATGGCAGCTAACTTAGTTGATGATACGACCATTTACCTTTTACTTTTTAGCTCTCTTAAGTCGCAAACCCAATTATTAGTCTCTTGACATCACTGATCAGTGGGGAGTAGGGACTAGTTTATAAATATCAGGTGAATATAGAAAATACTAAACTTTATTACCAAAATTCTGTTTATTTAATGTTCATTTTGCTAAATCCCACATTCTAATGGAGGTGAGATAGCGAAAGAAAGACATGGGAAAGTAACAATCTAGATTAATCCTTTGTCATCAACTGTTCATGTAATCATAAGAGCTATGTAGAAAATGTATCCAGCTTTCTAAACCAATTTTCAGTTTCTTAATATTCTTATTCCTTTGTTAGTTACTTTATGAAACGTCAAAACATGTAGGATGACACGACGTCATTGCTCCTTGGCCGAAAGTCATGAGCCTAACAATGAATTTGTCATGGGCGGGAACACCAGAGAGTTAGTAGATTTGACCATCCTTTGAGATTAGTTTAAAAGATAACGAATCCTAAACTCCAAGTAAAATTGTAATCACTTGAATTTTAAATCTATACCCACTAACCAGCTTTTATAACTTAAAGTTTTAGACAGTATAATAAAAGGGATTTTAACATAGGAAAAATCTATTTTTGGGTGAGATAGCCATGTCATCCTGATGGAAGGTCCCTCCGGCTGCTTCCTACTGTATAATATTTCTGCGATTGACATTACAAGGGAATTACCATCAGGTATCATGGGGTTCTAACTCCTGGAATGACTATCCGAAGATATCGTGTATAATCAGGGACGTATCCTAAGATAACCATAGATATCTGCACCCCGAATAGACCTTTCCCAGTCTAATCCTCTAAGGGGAAGGATAAGTGAGAAGCCGTTACATATCCTATCACCTTTCGGTGCTCCCATACGAACCTGCCGCTTCATTCCACATCGCAGTGGAGCTACTGTGAAATAGAAGCCTCCAACGAGCAAAGGGGTGGGAGAAAAATGAAGTAACGGGCGGGCCATCAGGATGACATGGATATCTCACCCAAAAATAGATTTTTCCTATGTCAGAATCTCTGTTTTGGGCTCGAGCCATGTCGTCCTGATGGAAGTGTACTAGAGAATTATCTATACTCGGTGGGAGGCTTTGCATAAAAGACCTTGAACCAATAAATGCTCCGACCTATGTGACGAAGCATAAGTATTTGGCAAGTATGATGGAAACTTATGACAAGATAAATCTGATCAAGAGACACATGATCACATCTGTACCAAACAAGGGATTTAAACCCCCAAACCAAATGAGCTATACTCTAACAACATTTAGAAAGTTAGACTGAAGCACTGAAGGAACACACAAAGCACTTTAAAGACACCTGGGAGCCTCAAAAGGAAATGATGAAGTGCAGTTTTTCCTTTTTTCCCTGAAGCAAAAACTTCTGTTTACTCATTGCTAATAACAAGCTGAAGGAGTGCCCTAGGACGCATTGTGGGCTACGTCGTTGCTGTAGGGTTGATAACACCACCTCGACCACCATATAAAAATGACGTGTCCTCCAATTGCTTCATTTAATGCCTGAAGAAAACCCAAGTGGACTTCCGACCAGCATATGTCTGCAGTCCCCCAATAGACATATACAGGAAAAAGTTCTTGAAGGAAGCCACGACTTTAGGGCCGAGACCCGAAGTCTTACGAGGTGGGTCCGCTCTTCATATAAAGTAAGTAATCTTAATTCGTAACTGGTTTAGAGACAATTCAGACCCCATTGTATCATTTTAAAACAAAAGACTACCCTCAAACTGCACTGTTCTCAGCAAATACACTTTTGGCCAGTGTATTAGACAAAGAAAAGATCACCTTGAAGGGGAACTATTTTCCATAGACCCCAAGGTGAAAAGGGAAGTTAATTTTTGGTCCGAAAAGTGGCATCAGGGTATAAATTAATCTCACCGTTTTCCACGAATTCAATGTATTTCTCGTCTCTAGAAATCATTACGTGACGAACTCGAGCACCGGAAGCCATCGTAATTAAGATGACTTTCTGAGTGGGATCTAGAATACAGTAGAAGCTGCCTATGTCCGAAGTGAATTGCAAAACTTTGTCCTAAGACCAATAGATAGGCTTCAGTAGAGCCAACAGCCGTAGCCTTGCACATACCTCCGGAACTTTGTTGAAGAGATCTGAGTAAAATTCGACATCAAAGGCGTGGGGGCCGAAGTGTACGACGAAATTGTGGATGAGGCCAGACCTTAAACATGCAAAGTAAGCTTGAAACTTAAACAAAAATCCATAGTAATCAACCCTGGATTTCTGTCTTTGACATATTTGACCCATTTGGTCCATGACGTTTCATACTGAGTTATGGTGCTAGATGACTCATAGTTTCCACAAATACCCACTTATCACATTAAAGTTTCAATTCCATTTCCAGGAATAGGGTGAAATCAAACATGAGATGAGGATTGTACGATCTCCATGATGAAGCATTAACAATCCCTTGCTGTCCGTCCTGAGACAGAATCGAGTTGGTCATGGCACAAGTTGGGACTCAAATCCGTGACCATGGGAAACCAGTTGCTCATTGGCTACCAAGGAACCACCAGGGCCGCCATCCCCTGAAAGATCTACACCTGTTCAAAACCTTCACGAGGAGGTTAAACAGTGGAAACCGCAAATTGTCGTCCAACGACTCCCATCCAGGGACATTGACGAAATTTAATGTCCATGCCCACTGCGGCTTGAACCACTTTCGGTGCTACCTAACAGGGAAATATCATGCTGAAGCTCATTGCAAACAGATCCACTTGAAGGCCAGAGATTTGATCTCACTGAAGGAGAGACATTGACAAATGCCAACCTTTCTTCTGATCCAACGTAAAGACGGTTATCATTACGTGTTTTAAATGAGGAGACTTCGATTCTTGTTTGTTGAATCAATAGACTATAACTTTGTTAATGAGGTGTAAGAGGATATCAATGTTCTCCTTCAGGTATAAGTTCATGAGGGACAAGAAGACTGCCATGGACTCCAGAATATTGATGTGGTATTATTAAAATTTCTGAGACCAACATCTTTGTACTTTCTTGGGATGGTTATGGCCCACCCAACCTCCCAACGAGTCGTCTGAACAAAGTATCACTACTGGAAGAGGAAAACACAATAGTAACGTCTGCTGACTCCTCAAAATTTACGAAGTAAAAATTGTCCCTGACACTATTCACAAAGAGACTGTAGATCATGACCACCCAAAACAAATTCCTATGTGTAACAGCACAATATTGCTGACAAACCCGGAGAAGACATCTCATACCACTTAAATCATTATAAAACAATAGAAAAATCTGATTGAAAACTGTATCCATTATTCAGTGTGAGTACTTGCTGGATTTGAAGAAGCATTTAACTTTCCTTTCATTTATCAGTAAAAAACAGTAGATTACAAAATTGCATTTGAAGTTCAGATACAATGCAGTGTGAATATGAAATGTATTTCATATTAACCAGGATCAATATTTTCATTTTATTAATGGATAGTTATTATTAAGAGATGGTAAAAATCTATAAATAATAATGTAAACCTAACCTCAATCTAATGATACTGCACTACATAAGTTATCAGAACTAGACGTCCAAAATATCTAAGAGAATTGCTGCATATTGTGTGCAGCCAACAAATCGTGACATGAGAATAGTTACAGATGGTTTCAAATTATTGTTATGTAGGCTCTAGAGCCTTTAAATAAGCGACCCTGAGACTACACAATAAGCTCCCAATAGACATCCGAAAGACTGAAGATATTAAGGCTTTCAAGAGGAAACTGAAGTCTTTCTCGTTATCTAAGTGCTTCGATAAAGTGGATTTAACAATGAAAGTGCAATATGTGGTGTGAAATGTAGAATGCTTTTGAATGATCATGATGAAATGACTGTGAAGGTCCTGTAGAGAGTAGGGTTCCTGTACTGTATAGGACCAGAAAAGCAGCATTTAAAGTAGAGTAAAGTATACTTTAAACCTCTCTAGGCTAGGAATGCATTCAAAAGACTTAGGTTGGCACATTAAGTAGCCTAGAAAAATAGACATGGTTGAGATTCCAATTGATCCAGGCTCATTGCCAATTAAACATTAACCTCTGTCTTCATGGGGATATATCGACTCCATCTTTATTAGATATTCACGCCTTAATGAAGGTACAGTATAAAAAAGATTGGACACAATCACTTACTACCTCAAAACTCAAGTGGTTCGAAAGCAGAAAGGTTGTGGAATTAGTAAAGATAACACAAGAAAGAAATATATCCGCTATGCAAAACTTTTAAAAGTTAACCTTGTATTCTCACTCTTCTTTGGATTTACCTTTACACACACAACACAAAAAGACATCTCTAAATGTTAAATTACTTTGTTTCTAATTTCTAATCAAAGGAGTCAACTAACAGCTGACATATATTCAAAGAAAAAGGGAATGTAAGTGAACAATATTCCTCCATACATATAAGCATAACACTGCAGCCGCCACGTTTACATTATATTAAACCAGAAAAACAAAGTTTGGATCACATTGTGATTTATATTAGTTCAAAATTAACTATCAAAATTTTATTTGTATCTCTAGGCAAAATGAGGACATTTTATTAAACACCGGTGACGAGATGAACTGAAAAGCAAGAGGCAAATGGCTGTGCCATCAACTAAGTTAATTTCCAGGTGACGTGGTGTTTACAGGCAGGGAGGAATTTTGAGTTGGAGAAAACAGGAACTTTCTATTTTGGAGTAGATGTCGACACAGCTTCGAGTAGAAGCAATAAAAATATTAGAGAAGTATCATAAAAATAATTTAATATGTTTTGTAAAATTTTTGTACCCGTAAATAATGAAAGAAAGAAAATAACTGGTAATGACTGTATATAAAATAAGTTGTATATAAGCCCCAAAGTTCATAGAATTATCCGGTACAATTGTGCTCAAAGTGTTAAAATACAGAGAATGTATAATAGATTACAAATCATGTCAACATACCATGTAGTTGCCATTAGACAAATGAGAGAAAGTAGATACAAGAAATCAGTGAAGAGTAATGCTGAATGGATGTACTTAATGTAGGAGTTCCACTTGCGTCTGAGCCAAGCAATGGTGACTGGGTGTTTCAGCAAAGCACATTCATTTTTTGAAATCATTAACATGACTGGGTGTGACTTAGCCCATTCCTTGACGTTTGGACGGTGGTCCAAGGCATCTCCTTTTAGCTTGCCACAGTCCTCATCGAAAGGACTTTCCCCCTCTGAAATGAATTAAGAAATGAGATCCCTGTAGTAGTCTACTTGATAAGTCCCGAGTACTTTTTGCCTTTAAGGAAGATGAGGCTAAATATTTATAAATGTCTTGGAAAATCATTGTCCATAGGGAATATAATCAGCAATAAAATAGCCAACATGCATGATCAATAACATTTAGATCATTATGGGGTATTTCATGTCCTACATTCCATTTTCGTATAGAAACTGCTCTGGTACGAAAATTGATTAAGCTAGATAAACTATATATTGTATGTTCTAATTATGTTTTTCTGTCTCACAATTTTCATTTATATGGTTAAGATACATTTGGAAAAATCTCTTTATTATTATTATTATTAATTGCTAAGCTACAATCCTAGTTGGAAAAGCAGACTGCTATAAGCCCAGGGGCCCCAATAGGGAAAATAGCCCAGTAAGGAAAGGAAACAAGGAAAAATATAATATTTTAAGGGCAGTAACAACATTAAAATAAATAATTCCTATATAAACTATAAATACTTTAACAAAACAAGAGGAAGAGAAATTAGATAGAATAGTGTGCCCGAGTGTACCATCAAGCGAGAGAACTCTAATCCAAGACAGTTAAAGGCCATGGTACATAGGCTATGGCACTAACCAAGACTAGAGAACAGTGGTTTGATTTTGGAGTGTCCTTCTCCTAGAAGAGCTGCTTACCATAGCTAACGAGTCTCTTCTACCCTTACCAAGAGGAAAGTAGCTACTGAGCAATTACAGTGCCGTGGTTAACCCCTTGGGTGAAGAAGAATTGTTTGGTAATCTCAGTGTTGTCAGGTGTGTGAGGACAGAGGAGAATCTGTAAAGAATAGGCCAGACTATTCGGTGTATGTGTAGGCAAAGGGAAAGAACTGTAACCAGAGAGAAGGATCCAATGTAGTACTGTCTGACCAGTCAAAGGACCCCATAACTCTCTAGCGGTAGTATCTTAGCTAGCAAGAAGTACTGTAATGCCAAAATGATCCAAAGCTATGCTTAGAATGGAAAGCACTAGACTTTTCATTTACTCAGAATTTTAACCAGATCATGCAACATACTTCCCCGAGAGGTATTGTGCGTCCTATGCACTCCTCATAAGATTTATAAAGAAAGCTTGTTCCTTGGTCGAGACACAACAAGAATACAGAACAAGATCACTCAAAAACAATTCCTATGCCCAACAGCACAGTATTGCTAACAAATCTCGACCAACAGACTTTATCAGCTAACCTGCATCTGTATCTACGAGAGGCCCGAAATAGGAGAACAATCGTGCCTCAGAGAGTATCCCACCATTGAGGGAAGTACCTGTCATCTTTCTTTATCACAAAACCCACATAGCTTATACTGTACTTCCTCAGAAACATCTTCTGAAACAGAATTATAAAATAGGTAAAATAATCCAAAAGTAAAATAAAATCCTGAATGTCTGCAAATTACTTTAAATTCTGTACTGTATGACCAAGTTATCTGTTCCTCCTCCATCCAGAACAGCGAGGAGTACCTTGTACTCCTTTAGTTTCAGATGTGATCTAGTGACAACTTACAGTATCTCTGAAAACACCGCTATAGTCTGCCCTACCAACATTGGTTTGTGACATTACTTTAAATTAACCATTATTCAAAATTAAAACTGATCCTATATATATTTTTAATACAACATATTTCTAAAGTTTTAAAATGATTCCATTAAGATTTTTCTTAAAATAATCTCTAACTTCCTTGCTGATGGGTATCAAGGCAGGAAATATTACAGTCCAGGACTAGATTGGCAATGATCCATCTTTTCAGCTTTATCATGAGGTAGGTGTCTGACTTAATTTTTTCTTCTTTTCTTCTCAAGCGTGTTTGCTTGGTTGTAGGAAGTTGTACTTTTGGTATACAAGTCTACTTTGGTATTATTAGTACTTGCTAAGCTATAACCCTAGTTGGAAAAGCAGGATGCTATAAGCCCAGGGGCTCCAACAGGAAAAATAGTCCAGTGAGGAAAGGAAACAAGGAAAAATAAAGTATTTTATGAAGAGTAACAATATTGGAATAAATATGTCCTATATAAACTATAAAAACTTTCAAAACTAGAGGGAGAGAAATAAGATGTATTAGTGTGCCTGAGTGTACCCTCAAGCAAAAGAACTCTAACCCAAGACAGTGGAAGACCATGGTATAGAGGTTATGGCACTACCCAAGAGTAGAGAAAAATTGTTTGATTTTGTAGTGTCCTTTTCCTAGAAGAGCTGCTTACCATAGCTAAAGAGTCTCTTCTACCCTTACCAAGAGAAAAGTGGATATTAGTCCTTGGAGGCCCACTAACACATTAAAAGAAAAAACAATTTTTGGGGAGATGCTGTATGTCTCTTAGACCCTCCGGAGGGGAGACATTCGACTCTTGCTCTTAGTATGGAAGATGGTTGGGCTGGGCAAACAAAGCACCCTGGTAGTATTGTCTCCCGTATTAGTATTGGCGATGACATGTCACCTTGAACGATTTCAGCATTGGAGGTGCTTAGAAAGGTTTAATAGAGCCTGAATCTGAGGTTGGTGTCAATGACCTTTGATGTCAGGATGCCAGAAAACTTCAAATAGATCAATCAAACCTGAATCTGAGGGTTTCCATATACAGACTGAGTCCATGCTTTGCACATAGGAACGTGTCATGAGTAAATGTAATATTACTGAAGAAATATATTAAAACAGAGAGACGTATTTATTCCCAAAGTGATAGGAGTGAGATGAGATTCGACTACCACTGTGTTTGGTCAAAGTCGTCATCCCTTTACTGTCTTCAGCATTTTCGAAACAAACCAAGCCTCGAGGAGAGTGCCTGCAGCGATAAAAGAACTGTCTTGTTTGAACCAAGATGTCATCGCCTTAATCAGTGGAGACAGCAGTTTTTTGAGAAAACAGATCCTCAAGGGATATCCCTGTTTATAAAAAATCTCATCATGGGTGAACACGTGCCGTGCTATTGTGAAGGTTTAACTCTAGGTCAAGATTGCACCCTAAAATTGTTCTAGAAGCTTCTATGGCGGGATCGAAGTGGGCGATTTTGAGGAAACCAATCATGATGTAGAATTGTTAAAAAAATCCTTATATGGAAATGACAACTTCCCATTGTAATTACCTAGCTCCTTCCACACATGGGTATGTAAACTTCAAGATGAGATAGTAAAGGACATAGGACAAGAGAGGAACTATGTCTGAACCAGATAGGAACCACATCCTGATGATATAAGAAACAGAGAAGACCAGAAGTCTGATAAAGCCAGTTTTCAACCTTCCCTTCAGACGACAAACGCCTATCTCCAAAATCCTCTTATGGCTGAGAAGAAGAGACGAATTGAAGCAGCCAACCCTTCCTGCTTGTTACAAGATGTAGCCAACACTACCTGGAGCCTGGCCATAGTTCTATAATATAATCAAATTTTTGGAGAAGACTTCTGGTGCCCCAACTTGATGCCACCCTTTCTGTGACGTCTTCGAATACGAAGTCATCGTGCCAGTTTCACCTGAACTTCAGCCACCCTTTTGATACATTTTCAAGCCTGAAGCTTCTGTATCAGCATCATCTCAGCAGCTGAGAAGACTATTCAACATTCCATATAAGTATTGAAGTACCTTATTGACTGTTCCCCTATTCTACTAATGTTTTGATTTATTTGATTTGTCAGTTAAAGTAATTGAAGAAGCCACGTTGATTTTCTTTATAAGTTTGTGGATAAAAGTGTTGTGTTTTTTGTGAGTTTCTTTTTATTCATTTCCTATATTTTGCTGTTTGTTGTTGAAAATATTTAGTTTGAATATTAAAAGAATCTGTAAGGATTTTAAGATTATAGCAGAACACTAGCTCTAGAGCTGAGGGAAACTATATTTCTTTGGTATTCTGTTTTATTGGATATTGTGTTCCTTGGCTACCACTCAGGAACTTTTCAAAAATAGGGTTTCCTTCATCGAAACTCCTTTTAGGTGTGATCTAAATTGTGTGAAAACTCGACTGACACAGTATAGGAACATATTGTTGTCATAACCCAAGGATCACCTATAAAAGAAACTTATGAATACTTTTTTACTATCATCTTGATACACATTAAGCAACCATTCACAACATGGCATCTGTACACATCTTTTATCATCATTTTTTCTTTTACTAATGCAATGAAATTGGATATTTTAAAATACTTCCATGGAAAAATAAAAAGTATTTCGGCACTAAGACCCTAACTCTTAATAAGTAAATGAAATGTATCATCATTCAAAGAAGACAAAAATGCTAAATAATAGTTCAAAACCATATAAATGAAATACTTAATCTTTGGTAAGTAAAAAGTAAATTTTAATAAGTGCAGTTTCAACAAGCAGTAACCTTATAAAACCTTGAGTTTATAATGACCTTACACAATATTAAACAGTTGTGATGTTACCTTTCATGTAGTAATTGTTCTCATAAAGAGAAAATGTAAATTGCATTTCTTCCTGAGGTAGTGATTTGTGACATTTTCCTAATACATCCAATGCTAGAGACGGGTACACCTCCACAAGCTCTTTGAAATTCTCTGGTTTGAGATCTTTCCCCCCTAAGAGGGCATCCTCCCAAAGGTTACACTGAAGTATTGCCTCAACAATATGTCTGTTGGAGAAAGTACTGGTGAGTTAATCATAATGTAACATAAATAATTTATTATAAATGATAGGTTTTCTGCCCCTTCATAACTCAGAATACTGCATTTATATTCTTTTTTTAATGTTATTATGCAAACATGCAAGTAAATAACAGAATTTTGAGAAATATAGAATACTAACAAACTAACCTTTGGTCTTTGGAAAGGGCTCTGTCCATGTACTTTCTTATCCTACCCTTCAGAAGCATTAGATTACCCAAGTATTTAGGATTTTTGAGGAATCTGGATGGGCATTCTGAACAAGTTTTCTCCAAGAGATAAATTATAGTATTCTTATTTTGCTTCATGTCTTTGAATGCCATGTCCAGAGGAAAATTCCCATCCTTGTCAGTCTTATGAAGGTTTGATGGTCCATTTTCTATAAGCAGTTCACATATTTTTGTTTTCCCCATTTTGGCTGCTATGTGAAGGGGATTCTGCCCTTTTGAATCTTGCTTTCCAGAGGCTATGTTACATCTAAGAAGCCTTCGAACAATTTGTTCATCACCCTTTCTGACAGCTAGATGTAAAGCTGTTTGTCCCATGGCATCTCCACATGATGGACTGATTTGTGAATCTCTTATCTTATCACAAAACAAGTGTACAGTCTCTAAGTTACCACTCATTGCTGCCAAATGAAGAGGAGTCTGATTTTGTTTGTTTTTCTGGTGTAATGTTGAACCGTTTAAAGCTAAGATTTTCTCACACACTTGATAATAACCTATTTCAGCAGCTTTGTGTATTGGATAGGTTCCATTATGATTAACCGTTATAGAAGCTCCTGCATCTAGAAGCTCATTAATACATAGAAATGTCCTGCAATACATTGCATAAATTAGCGGAGTTCCCTTTTCACTATTTGTGTCTATTTGGTCTTTTAAATATTCATTTTCCAGTAGGTACTTCAGACATTTAGCAGATCTCTGAGTCACTGAATGGTGGATAACAGTTCTTCCTTTTTTATCTACTTGAAATATATCAGGTTTTGCAGCCTCACAGAGTAGTTGTAAACAACTTTCTGTTGCTTGATGAGCTCCTTCATGAATGGGAGTAACCCCTAACTTATTTTGGCACTTTGGATTAGCCCCATTCTCTAGAAGAAATTTCACAATTTCTGTATATCCCCTCTTAGCTGCTAGATGTAAAGCCGTGTTACCTTGGTTGTCGGTCTCATTAACAACTGATCCAATAAGAATTTTACAAGAATCTTGGAATCCTGATTCTGCAGCCTCCATAAGGGGTGTCCGTCCCACTATAGATTTGATAGTAAGCTGTTGGTAATCGTGGTTTCCAGTTAGAAATTCTTTAACCGAGTTTAGGTAGCCATGGCGAGCTGCATGATGAAGTGGTATCAAACCCTCTAAGTCTGTTGCATATTTATTGGCACCAAGACTCAGCAACTCCTTTACCAAGTGTTCATGTCCATTCTGAGAAGCCAAGTGTAGAGGTGTCATAGCATATGTACCTTTTCTGTTGATATCAGCATTTGGTTGTAAAAGAAGCCTCAAACATTGGTCAGTATCGCCTGCTGTTGCATAACGATGTACATCAGAGTTAGAATAATGAACATTTCCGTGAATGATAGGGATATTATTACTAGGAGATTGTATACTCGTTACAGAAGCAGTTCCTTCACCTTTGCTGTCGTCATTATCTAAATTGATCGCTCCGTTTTGAACCTCTTGTTTTCCATTTGCATTTGTCATGAGTGTTGTAGCAGGTTCGCCTGTTAGAGATGTCATTGATATTACCTCAACACCTGTGTTATCCTTTTCACTTCTGGAAAAAAAATAGGATGATTGTGATAAAACTGCCATCAATATATATATATATATATATATATATATATATATATATATATATATATATATATATACACAGTATATATATATATATATATATATATATATTATATATATATATATATATATATATATATATATATATATATATATACAGAATATTGACAAATACCATATTAGACTGAATAAAAAGACAACTACACTTTAATCAATCAAGAGAGCAGGCAGGCTTTAGAAGTGGGTATTCAACAACTGACCATGACCTTGTAATTAACCAGCTAATAAAAATTCAACAGATTATGACAATCCACTATGTAGAGCATTTGTAGATTGCGAGAAAGCTTTTGATTCTGTCAAAACCTCCTCAGCAATGAAAGCCCTTCAAAGACAAGGATTAGATGGATCTTATGTTAGAACACTTGAAGATATCTATACAGGAAGTACATATAAAGTTGTGAGAAAATTCTGATTGAGATAGGAGTTAAACAGGGAGACCCCAACTCTCCTAAATTATTCACAGCATCCCCAGGAAAAGTTTTTGATAATTTAGATTGGGAAAATGTAAGAATTAATATCAATGTGGAATACCTTAACAATTTAAGATTTGCAGATGACATAATTGTGTTTAGTGAATCATGGGAGGACTTACAAGAGATGATAGATTTGAATCGAGAAAGCAGAAATGTAGGACCGAAAATGAATATGAGTAAAGCTAAGATAATGTTCAATGAAAATGCAGACACGACAACAAATTAGAGTTATGGATGAACCTCTAGAGATGGTTAATGAATATACATACTTATGACAGACAGTAAGTATTTCCCCAGGACACACGA
>NC_090735.1:55910535-55915535 GCF_036898095.1 Palaemon carinicauda
TTTGGTTGACTGTTCCTGGTCGCTAAGTACCTCCTCCACCAACCCCTCCCCCTCCACCCCTCCCGCAACTTATCTTGCTATTTTTTGCTTTCCCAGCATTTAAAGAACCTCCTAATTACTGTACAAAGAGAGGAGAGCAGCAGGACTTTGAAGTAAATGTAGAACGTGCTTTTGTAAACAAATACCAATATTATATGTTTGGTTCCCAGACACGAGCCATAGTATAATAAATTTTTGGTGGCCAGACCCGGTACCCATCCCCTTATAATAATAATAATAATGTATATGTATATATATATATATATAATATATATATATATATATATATATATATATATATAGTATATATATATATATATATATATATATATATATATATATATATATATACTTTGTATATATATATATATATATATATATATATATATGTATATATATATATTATATGTGATTTTATATGTATATCTATACATTGTGTATATGATACGCACACGCACACACACAAGTACACAAATAGAAATATTAAAATCTTGACTGGAGTTATTACATTAGTCTTTCTGAAGTTATTAGTCCCATAATTTTAGTCGATGTCAGTATGAAATTAGAAGTGAATAAGAAAAAATAAAGAGAAATAACTGAAAACATATCTTGGAATAAATAGCCATATTAATGAATGGCTTAGAATAAAAATGTAATTAATATCTCGATTAAAGCTTACTCTTTTTCGGGATCTTTTGTGGCGTCATTTCCTTCATTAGCCTCAACATCAGTTCCTGAAATGATAATATTTGAATTAATATTTGCTCAGAATTGAAAATGATTGTTGCATTATAGCATTCAATATGTATTAAATTTAATGTTTCTGATCATTTTCATGTTGAGAAAACTGCGTTTTACCTGTATTTCTGAACATATTCAAAATAGAGGAGGAAATTTGGTCATTTGTTCTTTCTTAGTCTACTGTGAAAACACAGTGCACAATACAAGTACAGGAGGAGTAGATCAAAGTCCAGGTAGGTCAAACTTTGGTGATCAGTTCAGGACCATAGTTGTTTGTAGTTGTTTGGGTTTCACAACTTATTGAGCAAGTAAGTCCATGCTCATTCTATAGCTAGGAAGGAAATGAAGGTGATTCATTAAGCCAGAATTCATAGGTAGGTCTGGCTACTCCTACTGATTTTTCCTTGCTTGGAAAAAGTACGCGGGCAGGGTCCGTACCGCTGACCTAGCTGCTGATTGGTTTGGCCCTAAGGCTGCTATCCCTTGCTCTAAGTCAGGCAAACGGCTTTGTTGGTGAGATTGCATCACACGTTTTTTTTTTTTTTTTTTCATCTGGAATATATTCCATTGGATACTGAACTGCGTCCTGATTGGCAGATTTGATGGCTGAGCCAGACATCCTTCAGGTAGGCTACCAACTCACTCATATTCTGTTGTCATGCCCTTTATTTGCTCTTGTATGGTTGCCTACATTTTGAGTTTATGGGTTGAATATTGTTTTTATCTACTAAGCAAGAAAGAAGCTTGCCATACTTGAATAAAATCTATGGGCTGCAAGTGTACAAGAGCCCATGTCTGGGCGTAAGGGCCAGGCAATCTTGAACAATCTGAAGAAGGCTTAGAGAAGAGCTAAACAAATCAACAGCAAAACTGTGAAGCACGAGTTCTACACAAGTGATTTTTCCAGCAATGAAATAGCAGCAGTCACAGAGAATTGGCTGGATTTTCCAAATAAATTCTGAATAGATGACTCAACTTCTTCAGTCTAATCCCTTATAGAGATTTGGCAAGGACTTGTTTGTTCGATACGCTGTGAAACCTGAACGACTACAAACTGGAACAGTAAATGATCACCAAAAATGACTCTACTTGGGATTTTCTCTACGATCTGCTACTCCAGTACTTACATTTTGTACTGATTTTCACTGTAAAATAAGAACCAATGGCCAAATTCTCCTCTTCTGTTTTGCATAATTTGTTACTTAATACTAGCGGAATGCAGTACATGTACAGCATACTAAGAAAAAAATAGATCAAAAACAGGAAAAGTTAGGTATTAATTGAATGCTGCCAGAGCAGAAATTAGTTTTAACTACTTGCTGGAAAAAAGTAGTTACTGATATACAAAATATGATAATTATATAAAAGATTTTAATCTCTGTAAAGAAATGAAAGTATACCACATGCAGTTTGAATGAAGACATTACAGAGAACGCTCACATCCTTTTGAATTCTTGTAAGGGGAAAAATATTATGAATTTTACTCTACAATTGAAGAAATTATACAGATTTTCATTGTTATGTCTGATAGAGTTCTGCAAAAGTCAGTTTAAAGAATAATAGACTTGACCATGAAAACACAGTACTAATTGAATTTATTTCAAAAGTAGATTTTTCTACTCCCTAGGAGAAAGTGACTAGGTGTTCAGTTTCCGGTTCTCAAGTTTTATGGGACATATACACATGGCAGCGAAGGTTTTTGCTCAAGGGAAAGCCAAGGACACAACTTAATGAAATTGAAGTTCGTTTATTACATATTACAATTACTGTATAACATGGTAATTTTTATCACAATAATTATCACTATTATAATTAACAATATTAATGGTAATAATTGTGATAATTGATCAGCAGTAGTAGTAATCTATCAAGAGTAATGATATTAATGTTCCTTTGATATTAATAGTGAGAGAATAGCACTGATATTTCTATTAGTAGTTTCAGTCAAACCCCTATTGTGGGATACTGCCTGTATTTCACCTCACATGGATCACTGTAGGCATTGCTAAACTCAACATTTAACCTTCTGGTGTACCGCCGTTCACATTTCCTTTCTTTCATCTTCTTTTTAAATTTTCCTAATTGTGCAATTTCGGGGAATTTCCCCACCACTGCAGGATGATCTCCACGGTACCATCGCCGGGTTACATGGCAATTATTCATTGACCTTCAAGAGATTCTCCCCAGATATGTAGTCTACACGACATGTTCTAAAGATAGTTATTTTTTCATTTTTTTTTTTTTGTGTTTTAGATTTTATACTTTCCAGAAATTTTACATTTCATATGGTACATACATGAGGTACAATTGCAGCTGTAGGTTATATTTACATAATATATTTTATTATTATTATTACTTGCTAAGCTACAACCCAAGTTGGAAAAGCAAGATGCTATAAGCCCAGGGGCCCCAAATAGGGAAAATAGCCCAGTGAGGATAGGAAACAAGGAAAAATCAAATATTTTAAGAACAGTAACATCATTAACATAAATGGTAATTTGCTATTGTATTTCAAGAAATGTACCATACTAAATGTAAAACGAATAGAGGTATGTGCGAGAAGGAAAAGGGTACTAAGAGAAGGAAAAGAATAAGACTACAGTACCACCATAGCATTTCAAAAAAGGAAAATGGCGTGCATGAATAACATCTAGAATAATGGGAAGCAAACTTTGCAGAAACGCGAGGAAAACAAAAACCCTAAGTTCATGATTTCCCTTCCCGGACCTTTGAAACACCTGATAAAGTATTCTTCATTTTCTCCCTTGTGTTCCATTTTCCCTTCCTATGTGGCCTTTTACTGAACGATTTCTTTTTCGTTCTCCTCAATAATTTTAAAATGTTTTAAAAAGTATTAAATCCAATCATGAATTAGAATGATTGAACAAGAAATAATCTGGAATCTAGAAGGTATATTTCCAGCTGCGTTAAAGCTGTTGGCAAGGTGCCCAGCAAGTGCGTGACATCATCGTCAAAAGTAAAATACTCGAAATACTTCTTTGTTCGGGTGAAAGTTCCTCTCTCTCTCTCTCTCTCTCTCTCTCTCTCTCTCTCTCTCTCTCTCTCTCTCTCTCTCTCTCTCTCTCTCTCTCTCACAATGAGGAGAGTGCTTAAATAAGGAAAAGAGAAATTGTAAGAAAAATATAATATAGAAAGAATCATAAAGTGCGTATGCCCTTCTCGGATGTAAAAGAAATCAAAATTATTTTTATATTCATTTTCTCCCTCGCTTAAACAGTTTCGGTAATATGAATCATTTTCAGGACTCCCCATATTAATTACATTGACAGACCAGTCTTCGATTCGGCCCACTCAGTTCTAAAACTCCCAAAGAGTAAAACAAACTAATAAAAGCAAGGAGATGACTTATCGGTGATAACCTGTATGAGATAGGTAATAAACAAAGGCTGCCTTTAGTTTTTAGGTATAATCCTTTTTCTCAATTACCAGTATCTTTTTAATATGAAGAGGAAATTTGAATTTTTCTTTGGTTCTTGTTTTCAGAAATGTAGAGGCTTACCTAAGAAACAAGTACGCCCATTGTATACCTGTATGTACAGTACATATATTACTGGATCAACTGAGACATTAGGTCTTGATGCTCAATAATATATATATATATATATATATATATATATATATATATATATATATATATATATATATATATATATGTATATATATATATATATATATATATATATATATATATATATATATATATATATAAATGTATGTGTGTGCTTGCGCTCGCACGTTTATGAGTAATATATATATATATATATATATATATATATATATATATATATATATATATATATATATATATATACACATACATATATATATATGTATGTATATATATATACACACATATGTATGTATGTGTATGTATATATATATATATATATATATATATATATATATATATATATATATATATATATATATATATATGATAAAATTTGCACATTTTTACGTGTTTTTTATATTCAAATAAGCCATATATATTTTTGATATATTAATGTCTGGATTCTCTTAACGAACTCGGGATCAGAGCCCCAGGCGAAATCACACAAAGACAAGAGCTTGGCTCCGGCCGAGAATCGAACCCTGGTCGGCAAGCTTATATACAGTGACTAACCCACTTCGTGGCTAAGTGGGTTAGTCACTGTCTATATAAGCTTGCCGACCAGGGTTCGATTCCCGGCCGGAGCCAA
>NC_090735.1:55923035-56108035 GCF_036898095.1 Palaemon carinicauda
ATTATCACAAACCTCTCCTTTGAAGTTTCCGGTCTATCGACTCATTCTCTAAAAACATCTGATAAACGCTGTTTAAAGACTAAAAGAACATTTCCTATTTGATTGCAAAACACACACACACACACACACACACACACACACACACACACATATATATATATATATATATATATATATATATATATATATATATATATATAAATATATATATATAGTTTGTGCTGTATACATATGTATGTATATACATTTGTGAAATAATTATAATTAGTTTTTTCTTTTCTTTTACACGTTTTCCCTTCTTTATTGTAAAGGATGGCAAGCCCTAAAGGCTTTGAAAGCTACCCTGAAGAGGGGTATGGATTAAGGAATTAATCCCTTAACGAACCGTTTTCTCCCCATCTCTGTTCTTCCTCTGTGAGTAATTCGGCCACTTTGTTTCTCTAGATTAATCAGGCCATATGCCAGTATCATCAGTATGTATGTTTGCCCCAAGGGCAGCACGCAGTGATCGAAAGGTTGTAATTTCGTTGGTACAGATCAAGTGGCCAACGCAGTGGCAGGGTCCATAGATTGAATAATGAGACATTGAGGTGAATAAGAGGCCTGGTGCGTATCTTCTCCACTCGGACCAACCAACCGAGATGAAGCAAAGCTTTGTTGTATATAGCTCGGGACTTAGATCCATTTGCAGGTCATTTAAAGGTTATTAGATGAATATTTTGTGAAATGATTACATTTTATTCAAGGTTCCGAGAGAGAGAGAGAGAGAGAGAGAGAGAGAGAGAGAGAGAGAGAGAGAGAAGCTCTATCTTTAATTTGGTTTCCAATTGCCGTCTTTGTCTCTCTCTCAAACACAAAATTCGTGTTTCTTAGATTGGATGGTGTAGCTTTAGTATCTAGTATTTTATTTAATCTTTCATCATTGTCAATTTGTTAGTTTAGGATTTCTGTTGGGAGCCATCCCCCCCCCCCTCTCTCTCTCTCTCTCTCTCTCTCTCTCTCTCTCTCTCTCTCTCTCTCTCTCTCTCTCTCTCTCTCTCTCTCTCTCTCATAATCTTGGGACACTTGGAACATTAATACATATCCTATCGTAGCAATTTTAAAATACAAGGTAGAATATTGACTTGGTGCGTAAGATTTTAATTCCTGAAATCAGCAGTTGAAGAAGCACAAAAGATAGAGAGGTGTAGGATATCACAGCCTAAGGCCCAATCTAACCTTCAAATAAAACCAATTTTCAGAGCAGTCCTACCCACTTTTTCTCTTGCAAACAATAATGAAAACTTGTTTTGAATAGAATTTCTTAAGCAGCAACTTTGTAGAATACAGGATCGTCTTACTCCTTGAGTGGGACTCGACTATGACCTCACTAATACACTATAAAGCTACAATACAGTTATTTTCGCTGCTACAGAAAATTAAATCTTTAAAAGTATGTAGGCCTACCTTAGGTAATTCGAGCTTTTTCAAAAAGCTCTCGAGTTGAAGTTAGCACCGTGAACACTAGAACTGTTTTACACTTAATACTATTGATGAAAAAATGATGTGATATTCACTTCCCAAAGTACAAAACGTTACTGACTGACCCCGGCCCTGGCTGCCGTTAATCTGGCCCGCTACTCCGCTAGTATGAGCGACCGGCAAGTGGCAACCACAGATAAAAGCTATGGCTGAGCTCTGACTCAGCCTCGAGTTGGGTTCAGATGCATGAAAAGTTGCCAATACCCGTTAATTTGAGATTTATAACAAGTTCTTATTTTTATTATGTTTGTAATTATCAGGTGAAAAAGTTAGGTAATGGACAGATATTCAAAATTGCAATTATACTCAAACATGTCATCTATAATTTGAAACAAATGTTGCCACATTCCATTGGGTACAAGTGACCAACCAAATTTTTTATTTGATGCCAGACGTAAAACGTTTTCTGGACGCTATCACCGTAGCGGCGTAGCCTCAGACAAGACGTCAATCAAAAGAGTCCGCGAGAGCAATGACAACTGATCGATGCAATGTACCAATAAATGCGGATGCTCTAAAGCTATAGGTTAATTCAATATCTTGGGAAAAAAATCATGCGGACGCTGCCAATCAACGTCATTTCCTTGGTTAATTTCCTGATAATTACACTTTCACCGATTAACATTTTATGGCTGTTGTTGTTGTTATAGATTGCCTGGCCCTTCTTGCCAAGCACGGACTCTTGCAACTCTGCAGTCCGTAAGTGTTGACATGATTTTAATTTGAAGGTGATTTTATGGCACTTGGAACTGAAATGAAAGGGTTCTCTCTCTCTCTCTCTCTCTCTCTCTCTCTCCTCTCTCTCTCTCTCTCTCTCTCTCTCTCTCTCTCTCTCTCTCATAGAATTCCTGATAAAATCTTCACTTGGTATTTGGGTACAAGAGTGTAGACAGGATATCAAACGCACACACACGTAATCGAACACAAAGTGAGAAAGTAAACCGCAATCCTTTTTTTCTGCTTTGTAATTGGTTAAATACAGTGCCTCTCTAAGTTAGTTCTTGGAAAATCTTTTTTAATAATCATCTTTCGTATAGAGATATATGTTTAACAGTAACTAATTTAATTTTTGACTTTGAAATCTTGCTTGCTTGTAAAGAACGTCTTATTGTCATAAATGTATTACTACACTGGCCATCCTTTATCGAACGAAGTGTGCCCCTACCTGTCTTTTTGAGAGGGGGCGGGGGGAGGTGACATGGGAAACGTTCCTTCGGCTTTTTTTTCTATTATTTTTCACTTACTTTAATTTTCATATTTATGATTGTTACTTCCGTCAACGAAGTTGGAAGGAGGTTATGTTTTCGCCCCTGTTTGTGTGTTTGTTTGTGAACAGTTTCCTTCCCAGAATTTTAATAGTAGAGTAATGAAACTTGCAGGGATTTACTGCTATGTAAAAAGCTGGCAATAAATAAATTTTGGAAAGTCACGGTCAAGCAAAATGTCCAATTCTCGCAATCATCCATGAGTTTGGACATCGTTGTCACAAAGACTTCAAACTTGGTTCATATTTGAGTGTATGAAAAACCACGCCAATTAATACATGTTAAGGTCCAAAGTCAAGGTCAAGGTCGAGAAATAAGCTCTCGCGGTGGAGGCCTGCGCTCTATTGAGTGCCCCTCTAATTGTTCTTGTTATTCAAGAACATTTTCATAGTCCGCAAAAATAAGGATTTTTGTTATCATTGTCATGTCTATCTCAAATCTTTCACTATAGTTATTTTCAGAGTGGTTGAGATTATTTCCTGTCGGGAATATTGCTTCCAGTGCACCTCAAGATGTGAACTATAGGCATTTATACTTGGCGGTCTTTGCATTCCCAATTTGGCGCTACTTCTACTATACCTCCGTTCCCACTTTTTTTTTTTTTTCTTTTCATCCAACCTCTAACTTTTCTTCAATACTGTAAAATTAAATCTCAGAGTTTTATCCCGACGCACATGAGGGCTGAATGGCCTCTCAGGACCTGGTGCCGGGTCTTCTGCCCCAAAATAATAGATTAGATTACTATTTTCATCATGGGGCGTATCTTGATTTTTCAATTGCCTTTTCATACGCAGATAAGGTTTGGTTATTAAGGTTCACCAGCTAATTGTTAGATTGCCCCTACTTGCATAGACACGGGATCTTACTTATAGAAGCCCCTCAATCAGTGACATAGTTAAGGATGGACAGAGGGCGCCTTATTGAAAATGCCTCCCCACCTGGCTTCCTAGAGAGAGAGAGAGAGGTGGGGGGGGGGGGGATTGTTCCAAAGGAGGGTCAGAGAGTTAAAGTATGCAAGTAAACATTTAAAATTACCACCGACTCATCAGGATAAGGGAAAGTGAAAGGGCTTTTTACTAATTCAGCGTTGCCCCTGCTCTCAATACCAGCTAAGAAACTTATTTGCATTCATTTGTTGTGCATTGAGAAGGCGAACGTGGTATGCACTTGCACGTCGGACAATTACTGTTTACTGTTGTATTTGTTGTGCTGATGCATCTTTGTTATTACAGGTCGATTGGCTTTATGGAATATTGAGTACTCATCGTGAAAACATGGTTTTTATATTTTCCAAAATATCACAAATGAGTAATGTTCATGAATCGATCAAATTTGTTTAGGAAAATAGCGCAAAAGCACTGTCGAATATAGCATTTTCCAAAGAAAGAAAAGGACATATATACAGTCAGTATCAGTATCATAAGTAGATTGTGTCAAAGTAACCAAGATTTCAACTATGTAATTATGTTTAGTGATTAATATAAAATTGAATAGAGAGTGTTGAGAACTTCATATATCATTGAATGTGGTGACACTATTTACAACAGATATTAAGTGTGTGTTTTACCAGATAAAAGAACGATGTCCTCTTAGTTCTTTATTCCTTTAACGGGACGTCAAAACGTGAAGGCTAGGACTAATATAATCAACATGAAATCACTCCTGAATACATGTACCACCAACTAGAATTTCTATCGCTGTATCACACTTTTACGATATTTTGCACTTTTTTTTTTTTAAGAATCTTTTTGGCAACGTTATTTTGCATGTTATCTGAGTATCTTTGCTGGCAACGTTATTTTGCATTGTTTTCTAAGTATCTTTGCTGGCAACGTTTTTTGCATTTTATCAGTATCCTTGCCGGCAACGTTATTTTGCATTGTTTTCTAATTATCTTTGCTGGCAACGTTTTTTGCATTTTATCAGAGTATCTTTGCCGGCAACGTTATTTTGCATTGTTTTCTGAGTATACTTGCTGCCAACGTTACTTTGCATTTTTTTCTGAGAATATTTGCTGGCAACTTTATTTTGCATTATTTATCTGAGAATCTTTGCTGGCAAGATTATTTTGTATTTTTTTCTGAGAATCTTTGCTGGCTAGGTTGTTTTGCATTGTTTTCTGAGTAGCTTTGCTGGCAATGTTATATTAAATTTTTTCTGAGAATCTCTGCTGGCAACGTTATTTTGCATTTTTTTTTTGAGAATCTTTGCTGGCAACGTTATTTTGCATTTGTTCTGAGAATCTATGCCGGAAACGTTATTTTGCATTTTTTCTGAGAATCTTTGCTGGCAATGTTATTTTGCATTTTTCCTGAGAATATTTGCTGGCAACATTATTTTGAATTTTATCTGAGTATCCTTGCAGGCAATGTTATTTTGCATTGTTTTCTGAGTATCTTTGCTATCAGCGTTATTTTGCATTGTTTTTTAAGTATCTTTGCTGGCAATGTTGTTTTGCATTATTTTTATTATCTTTGCTGGCAATATTACTTTGCATTTTTTTCTGAGAATCTTTGCTGGCAACGTTATTTTGCATTTTTTCTGAGAATCTTTGCTGGGAACGTTATTTTTCATTATTTTCTGAGTCTCCTTGCAGGCAATGTTATTTGCACAATTTTCCGAGTATCTTTGCTGGCAACATTATTTTTTATTTTTCTTAGAATCTTTTCTGGTAACATTATTTTGCGTTGTTATCTGAGTATCTTTGCTGAAAACATTAATTTGCATTGTTTTCAGAGTATATTTGCTGGCAAAGTTAATGCAATATTTTCTGAATATCTATGCTGGCAACTTTATTTCGGAATTTTTCTGTGAATCTTTGCTGGCAACGTTATTTCACATTGTTTTCTGCATATTTTTGCTGAAAACGTTATTTTGTATTTTTTTCTGAGAATCTTGGCTGGCAACGTTAATTTGCATTGTTATCTGAGTATCTTTGCTGGCAATATTATTTTGCATTGTTTTCTGAGTATCTTTGCCAACCACGTTATTGCACTTTTTTCTGAATATCTCTGCTGGCAACATTTTTATGCATTTTTTTCTGAGAATATTTGCTGGCAAGGTCATTTTGGATGTTTTCTGTGAATGTTTGCTGGCAACATTATTTTGCCTTGTTTTCTGGGTATCTTTCCTGG
The DNA here is from genome assembly GCF_036898095.1 of Palaemon carinicauda. Lineage (NCBI taxonomy): Eukaryota > Metazoa > Arthropoda > Malacostraca > Decapoda > Palaemonidae > Palaemon > Palaemon carinicauda. The sequence continues at coordinate 55,928,956 of NC_090735.1, forward strand.
AAACATTATGGTATTTTTTCTATGTTTCTTTGCTGGCAACGTTATTTTGTATATTTCTGAGAATTTTTGCTGGCAAGGTTATTTTGCATTGTTTTCTGAGTATCTTTATTAGCAATGTTAGTTTTCCTTGTATTCTTAGTATCTTTGCTGGCAACATTATTTTGCATTTTTTCTGAGAATCTTAGCTGGCAACATTATTTTGCATTGTTTTTTTAGCATCTTTGCTCGCAATGTTATTGCACTTTTTTCCTGAATATCTTTGCTGGCAACCTTAATTTGCATTTTCCTGAGAAGCTTTGCCAGCAACGTTATTTTATATTGCTTTCTTAGTATCTTTGCTGGTAACGTTGTTTTGTATTGTTTTCTGAGTATTTTTGCTGCCAATGGTATTTTGTATGTTTTCTGAGAATCTTTACTGGCAAGGTTATTTTGCATTGTTTTCTGAGTATCTTTGCTAGCAATGTTATTTTGCATTTTTTTAGTATCTTTGCTGGAAACATTATTTTGCACTTTTTTCTAAGAATCTTTGCTGGGAATGTTATTTAGTATCGTTTTTTTTTTTTTTTTTGTGCATGTAAGCTGGCAATGTTATTTTGCATTTTTTCTTAGTATGTTTGCTGGCAGCGTTATTATACATTGTTTTCTAAGTATCTTTGCTGGCAATGTTATTTTGCATTGTTTTCTGAGTATCTTTGCTGGCATTTTTTTTACATTGTTTTCTTAGTATTTTCGCTGGCAACGTTATTTTACCTTTTTTCGGAGAATCTTTGCTGGCAACGTTATTTTGCATTATTTTCTGAGTATCTTTGCAGGCAATGGTATTTTGCATTATTTTGTAAGTATCTTTGCTGACAATGTTATTTTGAATTGTTTTCTGAGAATCTTCACTGGCAACGTTATTTCGCATTGTTTTCTGAGTATCTTTGCAGGCAACATTATTGCAGTTTTTTTTTCTGAATATCTTTGCTGGCAACATTATTTTGCCTTTTTTTCTGAGAAACTTTGCATGCAACGTTTATTTTGCATTGCTTTCTGTGTATCTTTTTTGGCAATGTTATTTTGAATTGCTTTCTGAGTATCTTTGCTGGCAATATCATTTTGCATTTTTTTCTGAGAATCTTTGCTGGCAATGTTATTTTGCATTGTTTTCTGAGTATCTTTGCTGGCAACATTATTTTTTATTTTTTTTAGAATTTCTTCTGGCAACATTATTTTGCATTGTTATCTGAGTATCTTTGCTGGCAACAGTATTTTGCATTGTTTTCTGAGTATATTTGCTGGCAACGTTAACGCACTTTTTTTTTCTGAATATCTTTGCTGGCAACTTTTATATCTGATTTTTCTGAAAATCTTTGCTGGCAATGTTATTTTGCATTGTTTTTCGTGTATCTTTGCTGAGAACGTTATTTTGCCTTTTTTCTGAGAATCTTGGCTTTCAATGTTAGTTTGCATTGTTATCTCAGTATCTTTGCTGGCAACATTATTTTGCATTATTTTCTGAGTATCTTTGCTTTGAACGTTATTGCACTTTTTTTCTGAATATCTTTGGTGGCAAAATTATTGTGCATTTTTTTCTGAGAATATTTGCTGGCATCGTAATTTTGCATTTTTTCTGAGTATCTCTGCTGGCAAGGTCATTTTGGATTTTTTCAGAGAATGTTTGCTGGCAACATTATTTTGCATTGTTTTCTGAGTATCTTTCCCGGAAATGTTATGGCATTTTTTCTGAATATCTTTGCTGGCAACGTTATTTTGCATTTTTCTGAGAACCTTTGCTGGCAAGGTTATTTTTCATTGTTTTTTGAGTATCTTCGGTGGCAATGTTAATTTGCATTGTTTTCTTAGTATCTTTGCTGGCAACGATATTTTACATTTTTTCTGAATATCTCTGCTGGCAACCTTAATTTGCTTTTTTATCAGAATCTTTGCTGGCAACGTTATTTTACATTGATTTCCGAGTATCTTTGCTCGCAATGTTATTTTGCATTGTTTTCTGAGTATCTTTGCTGGCAATGTTATTTTGCATTGTTTTCTGAGTATCTTTGCTGGCAACGTTATTTTGCATTGCTTTCTGAGTATCTTTTCTGGCAACATTATTTTGCATTGTTTTTCAGTATGTTTGCTGGCAACGTTATTTTGCATTGTTTTCTGAGTAACTTTGCTAGCAACGCTATTTTTCATATTCTTTTGAGTATCTTTGCTAGCAAAGTTATTTTGCATTGTTTTCTGAGTATCTATGCTGGCAACGTTATTGCTCTTTTTTTCTGAATATCTTTGCTGGCATCATTATTTTGTTCTTTTTGTTTTGAGTATCTTTGCTGGCAACTTATTTTGCATCTTTGGTGGCAACGTTATTTTGCACTGTTTTCATAGAATTGTTGCTGGCAATATTACACTTTTTTCTGAATATCATTGCAGCAATATTATTGCACCTTTTTTTCTGAGAATGTTTCTGTCAACGCTATTTTGCATTGTTTTCTGAGTATCCCTGCTATCAATGTTATTTTGCATTATTTTCTGAGAATCTTTGCTGGAAACATTATTTTGCATTTTTTTTCTTAGAATCTTTGCTAGGAATGTTATATAGCATTGTCTTTTTGTGTGTGTGTATGTTAGCTGGCAACGTTATTTTACATTTTTTCTTAGTATGTTTGCTGGCAGTGTTATTTTGCACTGTTTTCTGTGTATCTTTGCTGGCAATTTTTTTTTTGCATTGTTTTTCTAGTATCTTTCCTGGCAACGTTATTTTTCCAGTTTTTCTAAGAATCTTTGCTGGCAACGTTATTTTGCATTGTTTTCTGAGTATCTTTGAAGGCATTGTTGCACTTTAACGTTATTGCACTTTCTTTTCTTAGAATCTTTGCTGGCAACGTTATTTTGCATTGTTTTTTTATAGTATCTTTGTTGCTGGTAACGTTATTTTGCATTTTTTTCTGAGAATATTTGCTGGCTCCGTTATTTTGCATTGTTTTCTGAGTATCTTTGGTGGCAACGATATTTTGCACTTTTTTTTTATATTTGCTGACAATGTTATTTTGCATTGTTTTCTGAGTATCTTTGCTGGCAACATTATTATGCATTTTTTTCTGATTGTCTTTGGTGGCAACGTCATTTTGCATCGTTTTCTAAGTATCTTTGCTGGCAAAGATATTTTGCATTTTTCCTGAGAATCTTCACTGGCAACGTTATTTCGCATTGTTTTCCGAGTATCTTTGCTGACAACGTTATTGCATTCTTTTTTCTGAATATCTTTGCTGGCAACATTATTTTGCCTTTTTTCTGCGAATCTTTTCTTGCAACGTTTATTTTGCATTGCTTTCTGAGTATCTTTGTTAGCAATGTTATTTTGCATTGCTCTCATAGTATCTTTGCTGGCAACATCATTTTGCATTTTTCCTGAGAATATTTGCTGGCAATGTTATTTTGCATAGTTTTCTGAGTATCTTTGCCGGCATCGTTATTTTGCATAGTTTTCTGAGTATCTTTGCATAGTTTTCTGAGTATCTTTGCTTGCATTGGTATTTTGCATTTTTTCTGAGCATTTTAGCTGGCAATGATATTTTGCATTCTTTCTGAGAAACTTGGTTGGCAACATTATTTGGTACTTTTTTACTGAGTATCTTTGCTGGCAACGTTATTTTGCATTGTTTTGTGAGCATCTTTGCTGGCAACGTTATTTTGTGTTGTTTTCTGAGTATCTTTGCTGGCAACGTTATTTTACATTTTTTGCTGAGTATCTTTGCTGGCAATGTTATTTTGCATTGTTTTCTGAGTATCTTAGCTGGCAACGTTATTCTGCATTGCTTTCTGAGTGTTTTTGCTGGCAACATTATTTTGCATTGGTTTCTGAATATCTTTGCTGGCATGGTTATTTTTCATTGTTTTTTGAGTATCTTTGCTGGCAATATCATTTTGCATTGTATTTACACTATCTTTTTTGGCAACGTTATTTCGCACTTTTTCTGAGAATCTATGCTTACAATATTATTATGTATAGTTTTCTGAGTATATTTGCTGGCAATGTTATTGCACTTTATTTTCTGAATATCTTTGCTGGCAATGTTATTACACTTTTTTTTTCTGATAATCTTTGCTGGTAACGTTATTTTGCATTGTTTTTTCATTATCTTTGCTGGCAATGTTATTTTCAATTTTTTACTGAGAATCTTTGCTAGCAACGATATTTTGCATTGTTTTGTGAGTATCTTTGCTGACAATGTTATTTTTCTTTGTTTTGAGTATCAATGCTGGCAATGTTATGTTGCATTGTTTTTGAGATTTTTTTGTTGGCAACGTTATTTTGCATTGATTTCTGAGTATCTTAGCTGGCAATGTTATTTTGCATTATTTTTCAAGTATCTTTGCTGGCAGAGTTGTTTTGCCTTTTTCTGAGAATCTTTGCTTGCAACGTTTATTTTGCATTGTTTCTTGAATATCTTTGTTGGCAATGTTATTTTGCATTGCTTTTTAAGTATCTTTGCTGGCAACGTCATTTTGAAATTTTTAAGAGATTCTTTGCTGGCAATGTTATTTTGCATTGTTTTCTGAGTATCTTTGCTGGTAACGTTATTGCCTTTTTTTTCTGAATATCTTTGCTGGCATCATTATTTTGCATTGTTTTATGAGTATCTTTGCTGACAAGGTTTTTTGCATTATTTTCTGAGTATATTAGCTGGCAACGTTATTTTACATAGTTTAGTTAGTATCTTTGTTGGCAATGTTATTTTCTATTTTTTCTGAGTACTCTATTTTGCATATTTTTCTGAGAATCTTGGTGGGCAATGTTATTTTGTACTGTCTTATGAGTATCATTGCTGGCAACGTTATTTTGCATTTTTTTCTGAGTATCTTTGTTGGCAATGTTATTTTGGATTTATTTTTAGCGTCTTAGCTGGCAACGTTATTTTGCATTGTTTTCTGAGTGTCTTAGCTGGCAACGTTATTTTGCATTGTTTTCTGAGTGTCTTAGCTGGCAATGTTATTTTGCATTGTTTTCTGAGTGTCTTAGCTGGCAACGTTATTTTGCATTGTTTTCTGAGTATCTTTGTTAGCAATGCTATTTTGGATTTATTTTTAGCGTCTTAGCTGGCAATGTTATTTTGCATTGTTTTCTGAGTGTCTTAGCTGGCAACGTTATTTTGCATTGTTTTCTGAGTGTCTTAGCTGGCAACGTTATTTTGCATAGCTTTCTGAGTGTGTTTGCTGGCAACGTTATTTTGCATTGTTTTTTTATTGTCTTTGCCGGCAATGTTATTTTGCATTATTTTCCTAGTAACTTTGCTGGCAACGTTATTTTCCATAGGTTTCTGAGTATCTTTCAGGCAAAGTTATTTAGCATGGCTTTCTGAAAATCTTTGCTAGCAACGTTATTTTGCATTGTTTTTGAGTATCTTTGCTGGCAACGTTATTGCACTTTTTTTTTATCTCAATATCTTTGTTTGCAATGTTATTGCACTTTTTTACTGAGAATTTTTCCTGGCAACATTATTTGTCATTGTTTTCTGAGAGTCTTTGCTGGCAACGTCATTTTGTATTTTTTTCTGAGAAATTTTGCGGGCAACGTTATCTTGCATTTTTTTCTGAGTATCTTTGCCGGCAACGTTATTAGGTATGGTTTTATTGAGTATCTATGCTGGCAACGTTATATTACATTGTTTTCTGAATATCATTGCTGGTAAGAAAATGGTAGCCCTTACTTTTCACTAAACTTGTACTAACCTAAGGTCACTTGTCACTTGTCTTAAAAAGGAGCACTCGCATATGCACGTGTGTGCGAATATACTCTCTCTCTCTCTCTCTCTCTCTCTCTCTCTCTCTCTCTCTCTCTCTCTCTCTCTCTTATACAATATATATATATATGTATATATATATATATATATATATATATATATATATATATATATATATATATATATATATATATATATATATATACAGAGAGAGAGAGAGAGAGAGAGAGAGAGAGAGAGAGAGAGAGAGAGAGAGAGAGAGAGAGAGAGAGAGAGACTCTGTGTTTGTCTCTGTATGTGTCGGTGTGTTCGTTCCAGATTGCCTGGAGCTTGTCTCTGGGCCGTTGCTCTTAGACTAGAAGTCATAGGCCCCCCCTGTGCGTGTGTGCTAGGCACAGAAGTTATTGCCCCCCCCCTGTGCGTGTATGTTAGGCACACAAGTCATAGCCCCCCCCCCTATGCGTGTATGATAGGCACACAAGTCATAGCCTCCCCCCCCCCCCCCGGTGCGTGCGTGCTAGGCAAACACGTCATAGCCACCACCCTGTGCGTGTGTGCTAGGCACACAAGTCATAGCTAGCACACAAGTCATAGCCCCCTACCCTGTGGGTGTATGCTAGGCACACAAGTCACATCCCCCACCCTGTGCGTGTGTGCTAGGCACACAAGTCATAGCCCCCAACCACTGTGTGTATGCTAGGCACACAAGTTATAGCCCCCACCCTGTACGTGTGTGCAGGCACACAAGTCATAGCCCCCACCCTGTGCGTGTGTGCTAGGCACACAAGTCATAACCCCCTCCCCTCTGCGTGTATGCTAGGCAGACAAGTCATAGCCCCCACCTTTTGTGTGTGTGTGTGTGCTAGGCACACAATTCACAGCCCCCACCCTGTGCGTGTATGCTAGGGACACAAGTCACAGCCCCTTCCCCTGTGTGTGTGTGCTAGCCACACAAGTCATAGCCCCTGCCCCCTTTGCGTGTATGCTTGGCACACAAGTCATAGCCCCCACCCTGTGTGTGTGTGCTAGGCACACAATTCACAGCCCCACCCTGTGCGTGTATGCTTGGCACACAAGTCATAGTCCCCACCTTGTGCATGGGTGCCCCCACCCTGTGCGTGTGTGCTAGGCACACAAGTCATAGCCCTTATCCTGAAAGTGTGTGCTAAGCACACAAGTCATAGCCCTCATCCTGAAAGTGTGTGCTAAGCACTCAAGTAACAGCCCTCAACTCGTAAGTCTATGCTAAGCACACAAGTCATGCCCCCCTCCCCCTGTGCGTGTGTGCTAAGCATGCAAGTTATAGCCCCCAACCTGTAAGTGAGTGGTAGGCACACAAGTCATAGCCCCCACCCTTTACATGTGTGCTAAGCACAGAAGTCATAGTCCCCACCCTGTGCGTTTGTGCTAGGCACACAAGTCATAGCCCCCACCCTGTGTGTCTTTTAGTCTAAGAGCTCCCGCCCGGACCAAGCACAAACGCACATGGTGGGGCTATGACTTTTAGTCCAAGAGCACTCACCTGTAGCAAGGTAATACGCACACGGTGGGGCTATGACTTTTAGTCTAAGAGTACCCGCCTGGAGCAAGCACACACGCACTTGTTGGGTCTATGACTTTTAGTCTAAGAGCAACCACCTGGAGCAAGCAGACACACACAGCGGCGAGCCTATGACTTTTAGTTTAAGAGCACCCTTCCAAAGCAAGCACACACTCGCAAGGGCGGGTTTATGACTTTTAATCTAAGAGCACCCCCTTGAGCAAGCACATACGCACAGTGGCGAGCCTATGAATTTTAGTTTAAGAGCACCAGCCCAGAGCAAGCACACATGCACAGGGTGGGGATATGACTTTCAGCCTAAGAGCACCCGTCCAGAGCAAGTACACACACAGGGTGGGGGCTATGACTTTTTTTTTCTAAGAGCACCCGCCCGGAGCAAGTGCACACACACAGGGGCGGGGCTATGACTTTTTGTCTAAGAGAACCAGCCTTAAGCAAGCACACAAGCACAGGGTGGCGGTTATGAATTTTAGTCTAAGAGCACCCACCCGGAGCAAGCACACACGCAACATCTGGGGCTATGACTTTTAGTCTAAGAGCACTCACCTGTAGCAAGCTAACACGCACACGGTGGGGCTATGTCTTTTAGTCTAAGAGTACCCGCCTGGAGCAAGCACACACGCACTTGTTAGGGCTATGACTTTTAGTCTAAGAGCAACCACCTGGAGCAAGCAGACACACACAGCGGCGAGCCTATGACTTTTAGTTTAAGAGCACCCTTCCAAACCAAGCACACACTCACAGGGGCGGGTTTATGACTTTTAATCTAAGAGCACCCACCCTAAGCAAGTACACATGCAAAGGGTGGGGCCTATGACTTTTAGTCTAAGAGCACCCCCTGAGCAAGCACACACGCACAGTGGCGAGCCTATGAATTTTAGTTTAAGAGCACCAGCCCAGAGCAAGCACACATGCACAGGATGTGGGTATGACTTTTTGTCTAAGAGAACCAGCCTTAAGCAAGCATACAAGCACAGGGTGGTGGTTATAACTTTTAGTATAAGAGCACCCACCCGGAGCAAGCACACACGCAACATCTGGGGCTATGACTTTTAGTCTAAGAGCACCCGCCTTGAGCAAGCACATACGCATAGGATGGGGGCTATGACCTATAGTCAAAGAGCACCCGCCCAGAGCCAGCACACATACCCAGGGTGTGGGCTATGACTTAAAGTCAAAGAGCACCCACCCTGAGAAAGCACACACACATAGGGTTTGGGCTATGACTTTTAGTCTAAGAGCACCCACCTGGAGCAAGCACACATGCACGGGGGGCCGGGGGGGGGGGGGCCTAAGACCTATAGTCAGAGACCACCCGCCTGGAGCAAGCACACACATTCAGGGTTGGACTATGTCTTCTAGTCTAAGAGCACCTGGAGGGAGCAAGGACATACGTATGCCGGGCTACTCATTTTAGTCTAAGAGCTCCCACCCTGAGCAAGCACACACGCACAGGGTGGAGGCAATAACTTATAGTCAAAGAGCACCTGCCCGGAGCAAGCACACACGCACGCACAGTGTTGGGTTATGACTTTTAGCCTAAGAGCACCCGATCAGAGCAAGCACATACACACAGGGGCGGGGCCATGACTTTTAGTCACTCTAAAGAACCCGCCCGGCAATCTGGAACAAACGCACGAACACACGCAGACATTCTCTCTCTCTCTCTCTCTCTCTCTCTCTCTCTCTCTCTCTCTCTCTCTCTCTCTCTCATATATATATATATATATATGTATATATATATATATATATATATATATATATATATATATATATATATATATATATATATATATATATATATATATATATATATATATATATATATATTATAAGTAGAGAGAGAGAGAGAGAGAGAGAGAGAGAGAGAGAGAGAGAGAGAGAGAGAGAGAGAGATATTATATTTACCTACGCATGTATATATGAACGCTCGTTTATGCGTGCGCATATCTATGTGTGCTTAGCAGAGCCAATACGTTACAAAGTGTTTATGGGCATTGGGATGACATGAGCCAGATGCGGACGGAGAGATTAGAGCCCTTAGGCAAAACTGTTCTTCCATTTTTTCTTTACAGCGATTTGTCAGACCTTTAGCTAGATATTTACAAGGGAAATTTTCTACATCATACTTTGACGTTCTCATGGAATCACATGGTACACCAAAGTAGATTGATGACACTTTAGCCAATCAATACGGACTTAAAAGATGAAAAATCTGGGAAAGCTACAATAAGCTTTATTGTTTCCATGAAAGCAATTTTGTACCCCTTTACAAGCTAGGATATGACCACCATCCTGAAAAAAATTTGACGGATTTTATTTTTTTTAGTATATTGCTTGAGACTCACTTCAGAGTCAAATGTAGATACATAAGATAGCCTACATAAAATTCACCATTCAAATTTTCTATTCATTATTGTGATACGTTGCACCGTTTTTGGTGCTTAGAGTTGTAAAAATGCTTGGAGATGTTTTTTTTTTTTTTTATACTCTATTTCCTTATATAGTTTCGAAACTCATTTACTAAGTTGGCCTTCCTTCTTTATTGTGGTTTAAAACAGTGAAAGCTCACTGGTAGAGAACTACCCTTGCATCTACCCATCAACCCAAAACATAAAGTTATCAACCGTGGCCATTGCTACACCAATTCTTGCGACATAATTAGAAGTATTGGTTTTTGTGATAGTGTTAGTTTTCTCGCTGTTTATTACGTGACAATCTTATTCTTTATAGGAAAATCTTGAAATATAGTCGGGTTATTTTGTAGATTGATTGTAAGATAGTAGCTAGGTTGTAAACTATTTTTCCATTCTATTCCATGAGTTGATTCACTCTCTGGCATTGGGAAAAATTATAATGTGGCATCAATAGGATCCTCAATGTTTAATGTTATTATTATTATTATTATTATTATTATTATTATTATTATTATTATTAAAAGCAAAGCTACAACCCTAGTTGGAAAAGCAAGATGCTATAAGCCCAAGGGCCTCTAACAGGAAAAAATAGCCCAGTGAGGAGGAGAAATTAGGAAACAGATAAGCTACAAGAGAAGTAATAAATAATCAAAATGAAATATTTTAGGAACAGTAACAACTTTAAATTAGATCTTTTATGTATAAACTATTAAGAAACTTCAAAACAAACAAGAGGAAGAGAAATAAGATAGATGTCTGAATTTGAACACGACAGCCCCTTGCGAGAAACACATATCACAGAATATTTTAAGCCTTTATTTCTACAGCTACAGGTGGCAGTCATGCATCCTTTGGGGCATTTACATGATATGCTGTTTAACAGTGTGGGAAAAAACAGGATCTTTATCTGTTGTGATTGGTGCCAGTCCTTTTGTCGTCACATTCCATGTAATTTCCAACCATTTTTGCACTTGGTGATTATGTAAGGAATGAAATCGAGCATCCGCATCTGTTGAAAGCAAAGAGGCCAGAGTGATTTTGATTTTATTCAGTGATTGGGCAAAGTACCGGTGTATAGATTCACAAAGGTATTCTCATTCATTAGTCCCTTAAAACTGAAGAATGAAAGCCTTTCCCATCTCAATAATCTTTGGAGGTTCAGCAGATGGTTCTTTAAACATGGCAACTAGATCTTGTTGTTCTTCTTTCTCTTCCAACAGACTTGTGAACTTCAGTTTTCCTTGGCTGAAAGAGGCAGAAGTGAAGTAGTATCAGCCCCACTAAATGCTAGTAAGGAAAGAATGTTGTCCTTGATGACTGATCCAAATTTCATGGAGATGGCTTGTACAGTTTGCTTTTGTATTTCCTTTGCCTGGTTTTAAGATCATATTTGTCTTTGATCCATCAAAGGTTGTATAATTAAGATATCTGTATTGTTACTGATTCAGCTCTGGTAGTCTCTTCAATAGTAGTAGCAACAATCAGTGTGTCTGCATCTTCAATTGCCTGTTTTACAGTAAAACCCTCGATTATTTTAATATGAATAATTTTTTACATAATATAACACCATGATAACCTTGATGATGAGCATTTTGATAATCTGGCTCTGATTTCTCACATTTGAGAGAAATTTACATTGGCTTGTTGTTGCTGGCATTATTTCAGAAAACATGACGTGTCTGGTAGAATTAATTATTCGACGAGAACACGCAGCACATTCCGTACTTTTTTCTTCTAAGGTTTTTGAACATGCATCAAATACAACAATATTTTTTCCCCTGTGCATATTACATACTTAGCGTATCTGTTTAGAATTGTCGAGAATATCTCTCCTTTTACCAAACAATTAAAAAAATCAGAAATACCCCATAAGTAATGTTAAAGTTTGATTTTTGGTTATGTGATATTTCTCTTCATTTAACTCATATTTTTTTCGGATTAACAAAACCAACTTTACATTCATTGCGTTTAAAGTCCATCTGAGATTACAAGGTACGGGTGACAGAACAACACCCTACAGTTTCGTCTCGTCAATATGGGGCGGGTTTGTTTACATTATGGTAAGGGAACGACGGACGTTGGCATTCGCTGCTGCCAGGCGGTAAGTTGAAATCAAATAATTACAAAGAAATAAAACTGAGATTCAAATAATTAGATTATTTTAACAAGTAACAATAATTACATCTCCAGTAATTCACGTATCAGTAAGAGGTAGAGGTGATTCATACACCACAGATTTCTTAGTTTTACGCATTCCCTATTAATCAGAAAGTACACGGGATAAGGGGCTAGTTCTTACTCAAAGTGAAGTTTGAATTGTTGATGTGAGTTCATGGTGAATGGAATCCTTCTAAAAAAACATCTGATTTGATTTGCAAAGTTGCTGCTAACATTGTTTGACATTGATCAAACTCCAACATTGTGCATATTATGAAGATTTGTTCCCACATCTGTTATTCCCGTGCTAAGTGGCATAATGTGTGTGTGTGTGTGTGTGTGTGTGTGTGTGTGCGTGTGCGCGGGGTCACTGTTGTGAAATTATGTTAAATATATTTCACATTTCAATTGAACTGAATTGTATAAGTTTACGTTAAAATAGTTTTGACATAGAAAACGTACCCATTTCATAGAAATTAGCAAATAGTAAAAGGGAGTCTTTAGTAAATTATAGATGGCTGTCATTTTTGCTGTATCAATGTTCAGACCGTAGGATTTAGAATTGTGGTAATAATAAGGAAAAGGCTTTTAGTTGCCCCCAAAGAAATTCTGAGCGAATTACGTAGCCATATGAAAAATTCTAAGTGGAGATTATGGTAATGACGTACCTACAGCATATAATTTTGACAAATGTAGATATAAAAGACCCAGGCCTACATGACTGAGGACTATGAAGCGGGAAGTAGGAGATGTTGAATGGAGAAGTATTGATTTAAAAGCTCAAGATAGAGACGACTAGCGAAATCTAACCGAGGCCCTTTGCGTCAATAGGCGAAGGAGGCGATGATGATGAGATATAGAATACCGGTTATTCATGTAAGCTCCAAGCTTTCTTGAGCGATCCATACAATATATCGTGAAAGTCTATTTCTTATCATCATTTATATATTTTTTCTTGATGTGTTTTCTGGTTTTTAAATACTGAGTAAATGTGTAAATTCATTCAATAATGATATATCTATACAATTGTTAGTTAATTAATTGATTTAGTTACTAGTTAATTTATGAATTTTGTTGTCAAGTAGTATTTTATGTAGCTATTAATTTGTTTACCTATTTATCTAATAAGATTGATAATGTATTTTATAATTTATTTACAATAGTCACTTTGCCCCTACTTTAGTCATAGTAAAAAACAATAGGGATGTATTTACTTCGTAAACCAATGCTGTTTTCTCCTCATTATCTTTCCTACATAATTATATATTGTATGTATTTTCGATCATTTACTAATAATACAGAATATGTCACATTAAAGCATATTCACTTGAATATGACTCGTATCCTCATTTAATATGTTATTAAATTTCTTATTCCTGATCTAGATATTAATCTCCGGCTCCGTCGTTCAATCAGTTCGTTATGCATGTTGCATGGGATTTTTCATAATTCTGATCATCCTTTACATTATGATATTCCTGGACAGTTCCATCATCTTCGTAATACTAGGCATACAGTTCTCCACCAGGAGGCTCAATACTACACCGTATTCTAGAAGTTTTAGTTCCAGCTGTGACCAAGTTGTGGAATGATCTTCCTAATCGGGTAGTTGAATCGGTAGAATTTCAAAAGTTCAAACTTGCAGCAAATGTTTTTATGTTGAACAGGCTGACATAGGTCTTTTTATAGTTTATATATGAAATATCAGTTTTGATGTTAATGTTTTTAGAATATTTTATTAATCGTCAATTATTTCTCATTGTTTATTTATTTTCTTATTTCCTTTCCTCACTGGGCTATTTTTCCTTGTTGGAGCCCTTAGGCTTACAGCATTTTGCTTTTCCAACCAGGGTTGTAGCTTAGTACAAAGGCCTCAGACATGTCAATTCATATCAGTTGTTTGGCCAGTTTTCATCACCACACTGGCCACCGTGGATTGGTGATGGTTGGAGATTTTTGTCTGATCGCTCACAGCAAACCTGACCTACAGGTTTGCTGATCAAGGCAATGCACAAACCCTTATTATTATTATTATTATTATTATTATTATTATTATTATTATTATTATTATTATTAGCTAAACTTTGTATGAAAAAAGATGAAAAAAGAGGATACTCTAAGTCCAATGGTGCCAATAGGGAAAAGTAGCCCAGTGAGGAAAGAAAGCAATGATATAAATCAACTACAAGAGAAGTAATGAACAACTAATATTGTCTTATTCCCAAGATAGCTGAAGCATGTTGGTGGCAAATGGCCCCAAAGACGCCAGCGCCGGCCTATATAACCTAAATCCTATGCAATCCAATTATTATAATGTCAGTCTGACAGCATCATATGGTGAGATGTTTTTGTTAATGAAGTCATTCTGACAAATGTATTATTTTATGAAAAGAACTTACCTGGCAGTTATATATATATAGCTATAGTCTCTGACGTCTGGCAGAATTTTTCAAAATTCGTGGCAACCGCCGTGTGGTGGTTGTGCGGTTAGGTGGTTAACACCCTTTACAGGGTGGTACGTGGAATCATTCCCGTTTTCTGTTCCTCAGATTATTTCTGCCGGTTGGACTGAAAACATCGTTGGTCCGCCATTGGAGTTTTTCGTTCGCTTTCCCTGTGTCGCTGCACTGGACTTCTTTTTTGGTGACGTATACTGATCTAGGGTTTTGGCAATCACTTTTTTAGGTAAGAGTGAAGAGTGAGAGTGTGATTAGTGCTTGTGAAAGAGCAGTGGAGGTGGCGACTGATCAAACCTGTCACGTCCCTAGGTCTAGATCTCTACCAAGCTCCCAGGACCAAGGGAGAAGGTACGTCGACGGCCGCAAGGGAGTGAGAGGTATGCATCCTCGGTCAGCTGTCGCCTCAAGCAGTCCTGTTGCGTTTTCCCAGGCTGCTCATGACCACCACGGAAAAGGTGTGTCGGAAGTGATGGTGTCTTCATAGACGCAAATGGCGGTATGAAGCTTCGAGACCGACCAAGAAGAGATGGAATTAAGCTGACCAGACCCATTCTCGCTCTCCCTTATCGAGTAGCCCGGAACCTTTTTCTTTCAGAGGATGACTGGGGCCCCGTTCCAACGAAGAGGTCAAAGCCTAGAGATGGAGGGAAGGAAGATTCTCCTCTTCTTGTAAGTGATGAGAGACTATCGAGAGAACCTTCTCCTACGACCAGCGCTACTCGGCAGCCATCGCCTTCGGAAACGTAGGTTCCAGCAGCAGTCGCGAAATCTTTTATGAAGGTTATGCAGAAGCAGCTGTCTTCTCTGGTACAAGCTTTTAGCCGCCCTTCCTCCTAGTCGGGCAGGCGTAAGGATGACACTTTACCGATTAAAAATTCGGCCTCTAAGAGGGAACGGAGTGCCTCTCCCAGGGAACCGCGGTGCAATTCGTCAAGTGCGCGGTACCGCGCTTCTTCTTCCTCGACACCCCGCCAGGACACTCACGATTATCGTCACCAGGATGCTTCCGTCTCTCTCTCGCGACGCTAGGACACTTCCAGCCTGCATCTCCAGGACTCTTCTGCTTCACGACACCAGGACGCATCCAGCTTTCGTCGCGAGGACGCTTCCAGCTCTCGGCGCCAGGACGCATCCTGGTCCCGCCTCGAGAACGCTTCTAGCGCGCAATGTCAGGATGCCTCCATCGCGCGGCGACAGAATGCCTCCGACGCGCGGCGCAAGGACGCACGCACCCCTCGATGTCAGGACGCATTCAGCCCTCGCCAACAGGACGCATCCGACGAGTTGCTTTTCTCGGATGCAGATGAGCAATTGGAAACTGATCGGCTTGTTAAAGCAACCTCAGACTTAGTTCCTGCAGCCCAAAGAGAGACTGATTTGGAAGTAGGGCAAGATCTAGAGGATATCTCAGAGGATGAAGATAAACCTGCTGACGCGGCTGCAGATTATAAGGTTCTCTCTCGCTCCCTCCTTGAGCTTTATAGGGAGGAGTTTCAACCTGCTGCTCCTCGTTCTCCTCAGTCGCAGTTTAGCAGGAAGAAGGCCAAAAAGCAGTTGGCTTTCATCAAAATGAAGCTGTCCATCTCGGCTAGGAAGGCTCTCGCTAGAATGGATGACTGGCTGAAGGAGCGTAGGCAAGCGGTCAAGACCACCTTCTCGTTTCCACCAGCTAGACTTGCGTGTAAGGCGGGCATGTGGTACGAGACTGGAGAAGCTCTATGTCTGGGAGTGCCTGCCTCCTCCCAGGGGGACTTCTCTGGTATTGTTGACTCTTCCAGAAGACATGCCCTTAACTCGGCGAAGGTAATGTGGTCTATGTCTGAGCTTGACCGCCTCCTCAAGGGAATTTTCCGAGCCTTCGAAGTCTTCAGTTTTTTTGACTGGTCTCTAGGTACGCTGCCAGGAAAACAGAGCGGTTGGAAGATACAGAGGATTTTACTAGTATTATGGCCTGCATGGACAAGGCTCTTAGGGATGGGTCAAATGAGTTGGCCTCCCTATTTTCGGCAGGAGTTTTAAAGAAGAGGGCCCTTTTATGTTCCTTCACTTCTAGAGCAGTTACAGTTGCGCAGAAGGCCGAGCTCCTTTACGCCCCTCTATCGGAGCACCTTTTACCTGAGTCCCTTGTCAGGGACATTGCCCTTTCTCTGGTGCAAAAGGCCACACAAGACCTGTCACGTTCTGCAAGGAAGCCTTTACAAGCGGTTCCTTCGTCATTGAAGATAGAGGAGAGGAAGCTTCAGCAGCCCTTTCGAGGTAGAGCTCCGCCGAGAACAGACTTCAGGGGAAGAAGGCAGGAGACGGGCGGTAGAACCAATAGGGGTTCGTTCAGATCCCACCCCAGGAAATGAAGCTCAAGTCCTCCAGACAGCGCTAGGAGCAAGACTGTCACTTTTTTGGCAGCCTTGGAAGAAAAGAGGGGCGGACGCCTGGTCCCTCTCGGTCATCAAGGAGGGATACAAGATCCCCCTCTTGAAGAAGCCTCCGCTTTCAAATACACCTCTATCTTTGGTGGCGCAGTACTCGGATGTCGGGAAACAAGAGGCTCTATTGGATCTGGTGAACCAGATGCTGGAGAAGGGAGCGATAGAGCCAGTTCTGGAACTATTTTCCCCAGGCTTCTACAATCGCCTGTTTCTGGTACCCTAGAGCTCGGGTGGATGGAGACCAGTGCTAGATGTCAGCGTTCTGAACGTCTTTGTGGAAAAGACAAAATTTACCATGGAGACGACTCAGTCGGTGCTGGCAGCGGTACGTCCAGGGGACTGGATGGTGTCTCTGGATTTACAGGATGCTTACTTTCACATTCCCATCCATCCGACATCGAGGAAGTTCCTAAGATTTATAATCCAAGGGAAGTGTTTCCAGTTCAAGGCTCTTTGCTTCGGCCTCAGCACTGCTCCTCAAGTCTTCACCAGGGTAATGGCGAATGTGGCAGGATGGCTTCACCAAGAGGGGATAAGAGTATTTCTATATCTGGACGTACTGGTTGATAAGATCCCGGTCGAAGGAGAAATGTCTGGAGGACCTACGTAAGACTTTTATGATGGCTCAGCAACTGGGTCTTGTCATCAACAAGGAAAAGTCCCAGACCGAACTGAGTCAGGCAATTCTTTATTTGGGGATAGTTCTGGACTCAGTTCGTTTTCGGGCTTCTCCCTCCCAAGAAAGGCAGACCAGGTGCCTCGGGAAGGTTCAGGAATTCCTGGAAAGACAGAAGTGCTCAGCGAGGGATTGGATGAGTTTGCTGGGAACCCTCTCCTCGCTCGAACAGTTTGTCTCTCTGGGAAGACTGCACCTCAGACCTCTTCAGCACTTCCTATCAAGGGTGTGGGACAGGAAGATTTAGGAGGACTCCTTTTCCTTCCTCATTCCAGCAGAAATCAAGAGTCATCTGATTTGGTGGCTGGATACAGCTATTTTAGGGGAAGGAATCTCCCTGTTCAGGAAGAACCCAGACCTAGTGTTGTTCTCAGACGCTTCGGAGTCAGGATGGGGAGCAACACTGGGAAGCAAGGAGGTCTCAGGCTCTTGGGGAAAGGAGCAAGCCGGGTGGCACATCAACAGGAAGGAGTTGATGGCCATTCTGTTAGGACTGAAGGCCTTCAAAAACTCCGTGTCGGGGAGGATAGTGGAGGTCAATTCGCACAACACCACGGCTTTGGCTTACATGAGAAAGCAAGGGGGAACTCACTCTCTGTCTCTGTTCGAAACAGCAAAAGAGCTCCTTCTGTGGTCGAAGGAGAACAACGTAGAACTTCTAACAAGATTCGTGCAGGGACAGAAGAATGTAAGAGCAGACATGCTCAGCAGGAAAGGGCAAGTTCTTCCCAAGGAGTGGACCTTCGATCATCAGGTCTGTCTGAGTCTGTGGAAGTTATGGGGGAGGCCTTTAATAGACCTCTTCGCCTCCAACCAAAACAAAAGGATCCCCAACTACTGCACCCTAGTCCCGGACGAGGAGGCAATAGCAGTAGACGCCTTCTTGATGGACTGGACGGGGATGGACACCTATGCGTTCCCCCTTTTCAAGATCATCAATCTGGTAGTCAGGAAATTCGCTCTCCTCTAATCAGGAAGAATGATCCTGGTAGCTCCATTCTGGCCAGCAAGAGAATGGTTCACAGAGGTGTTGGACATGTTAGTGGACTTTCCAAGAAGCCTTCCTCCAAGTCCAAAGCTTCTCAAACAGCCCTACTTCGAGAGGTATCATCAAAACCCCCTCGCTCTACGACTGACTGCCTTCAGACTATCGAGAAGCTTGTCAGAGCGAGAGGCTTTTCTGTGCAAGCTGGAAGAGCTATCACCAGAGCGAGGAGGGTCTCTTTGCAAAGAGTCTTCCAATCGAAGAGGGAAACCTTTAGAGCTTGGTGTATGCAGCATAAAGTTTCCTCAACCACTACCTCTGTGAGCCAAATAACAGATTTTTTGTTTTCCCTCAGACAAGACTCTAAACTGGCCGTATCCACTATTAAAAGGTACAGGAGTATGCTTTATGCTGTCTGTAGGCACAGAGGCATAGACTTGACTCAGGATAAAGACTTGCAGGATCTCTTGAAGTCTTAGGAGACAACTAAGCAGGCTCAGTTAAGAACCCCAGCTTGGAATTTGGACGTGGTTCTGAAGTTCCTATGCAGCAAGAAATTCGAACCCATCTCACAAGCTTCCCTTAGAGATGCTACTAAGAAAACCCTCTTCCTTATGACTCTGGCCACAGCAAAAAGGGTCAGCGAGGTTGACGCTATTGAAAAGCAGGTGGACTTTAACCAGGATGGAGCAGTATGTGCGTTGAGGATCGACTTCCTCGCTAAGAACGAGAATCCATTTAAACCCTGGCCGAGGACGTTTGAGGTTCCTAACCTCACTAATGTGGTGGGTCAAGAGCAGGAGAGGCTCCTCTGCCCAGTTAGAGCCCTAAGGGCTTATTTATCTCGTACCAAGAATGTTAAAGGTGCTTCCAATTCTTTATGGTGCTCAGTGAAAGATCTTCTAAAGCCCCTCTCAAAGAATGCATTGTCATTTTTCTTGAGGGAGCCAATAAGAGAAGCTCACCTCTTGTGTGAGGAAGAGAGCTTCGGTCTTTTAAAAGTAAAAGCCCATGAGGTGAGAGCCATTGCTACTTCACTGGCATATCGCAAGAATATGCCAGTTAGACAGATTATGGACGCAACGTTCTGGAGAAGCAACTCTGTGTTCGCCTCTCATTACCTCAGAGAGGTAAGAGTTGATTATGAAAGGTGTTATACCTTGGACCCATACGTAGCTACTGCTTCTGTATTGGGCAAAGGAGTTACTACCTCCCCTCAACCTTAACTTTTGTATGCCTGTGTTTGGGTTTTGGTTTTTATGGTTTTCTGAGGACTCTGATTGGTGGTACAGTGCCCTCAGTGTAGCTAGATAGTAATATCTATTTTGCAAGGTTAGGTGGTTGGTTTGAGTAAGGTTGCAGTTTTTTAAAAAGGGGCATAGGCAGTGCTGAAGTTTAGTCAAGTTGTTAGTCTCACCCCATTTGACAGACTCGATTGAGTTGTTTCAGCATGACAGGTCCACTCCTGGCTGATACTCCTAAGGGAAAGCGACTCAAGAGGCAGGAACCTTTGAAGTCAGCTACCTTAGCAGGTAAGGATTCAAGGTGTTTTATCCTACAACTTATTGTTGTTTTCCCAACGATGTTAGCTGCCTCTCACCTTCCTCCAAATGTGTGAATCAGCTATATATATATATATATATATATATATATATATATATATATATATATATATATATATATATATATATATATATATATATATATATATAACTGTCAGGTAAGTTCTATTCATAAAAATGGAGTTTTTATGATAAAACAAGGTTTTATGAATACTTACCTGGCAGTTATATATACAGTATATTTTAAGTCCCACCCTCCTCCCCTCAGGAGACAGGTGGGGCAAAAATGATCTGAGGAACAGAAAACGGGAATGATTCCACGTACCACCCTGTAAAGGGTGTTAACCACCTAACCGCACAACCACCACACGGCGGTTGCCGCGAATTTTGAAAAATTCTGCCGGACGTCAGAGACTATAGCTATATATATATATAACTGTCAGGTAAGTATTCATAAAACTTTGTTTTATCATAAAAACTCCATATTATTGGAAGACTTTTCCAATCATTAATAATCATAATGCTGTTGAAAAATGATAATGAAGTTATCAAGGTTATCATGGTTTTATATTATGAAAAAATATTCATGTTGAAATTTGTTGTTATCAACATATAATTTTCTTATTTGAAAGAGTAATTTATTAAACAGCAAATCTGACGAAAAAATATGTGACATTTGCCTATTGTTACATAGAGAGAGAGAGAGAGAGAGAGAGAGAGAGAGAGAGAGAGAGAGAGAGATTTGTATATTATTACTGTGTGAGAGAGAGAAAGAGGACAGAGGTGTGTGGAACTATATTACCAAAGAGAGAGAGAGAGAGAGAGAGAGAGAGAGAGAGAGAGAGAGAGAGAGAGAGAGAGAGAGATTCTAATCTAATTCATATACAAGAACGCAAAACTGCTTATGGAATCATGATATATAAATTACACGAAATTACCACTGCTGACGTAATAACTCTGGGACTCAGAGACGTAATCCATTGTCACATGTTATACTATAGCTCGGCCAACCCAACAAAAAGATTTGAATATCGTAGAATTTTCGAAATAGAATTCGATTTTTTTTTTTTTTACACGGCAATAGGGCTATTTGATGGGTAAATGTCTCGTGCAATGACCTTCCCTGGTTTAATGACTTTTCTGGGTTGTACCTTGCAAGGCCGATAGAGGAATTTGCTTCCCAATTGGGCGGAGCAATTGAACGTTATTCCCGATTTTGGTCTAATATATAAGCAGGTTATTGCATATCCCCTATATAATAAAGAGCAAGTGTCCGGATATATATATATATATATATATATATATATATATATATATATATATATATATATATATATATATATTGATAAATTTTGCACATTTTTACGTGTTTTTCATATTCAAATAAGCCATATATATTTTTGATATATTAATGTCTGGATTCTCTTAACGACCTCGGGATCAGAGCCCCAGGCGAAATCACACAAAGACAAGAGCTTGGCTCCGGCCGGGAATCGAACCCTGGTCGGCAAGCTTATATAGACAGTGACTAACCCACTTGGCCAAGTGGGTTAGTCACTGTCTATATAAGCTTGCCGACCAGGGTTCGATTCCCGGCCGGAGCCAAGCTCTTGTCTTTGTGTGATTTCGCCTGGGGCTCTGATCCCGAGGTCGTTAAGAGAATCCAGACATTAATATATCAATATATACGGCTTATTTGAATATATATATATATATATATATATATATATATATATATATATATATATATATATATATATATATATATATATATATATATATATATATATATATATATTTCAACTGGACTCCACAAGGTACTAGAAGAGTTGGAAGACCCAGGCCTATATGGCTGAGGACTATGCAGAGTAAAGTGAGATATGATTGAAAAAGCTCAAGATAGAGACGAATGGTGAAATCTAAGCGAGGCCATTGGGTCAATAGACGTAGGAGGAGATGATGATGGTATGTATATATATATATATATATATATATATATATATATATATATATATATATATATATATATATATATATATATATATATATATATATATATATATATATATATGTGTGTGTGTGTTTATTTATATATATTTATATTTATATTTATATGTATGCATATATATGTGTGTGTATATATATATATATATATATATATATATATATATATATATATATATATATATATATATATATATATATATATATATATATATATACATATACATATATATATATATATATATATATATATATATATATATATATATATATATATATATATATATATATATATACATACATATATATATACCCTCCGTTAGGAGGGTAGGCAGTAGTCATACCTTGGTGATACCGGGATGCATGTGTGTGCATATCTAAATACTTAATTGTCAATTTTGACGGGTCACGTACACTAGTGTGTATACAAGATGCAAGAATGCTATTGTTATTCGTTGGTCTAAGTAAGAATACTTTTGTCATTCCTCATATTTAGCAAGAGGACAAATATTAGTCCTTGCTACAACCTAAAAAATAATTATTAGTCGTTGCCAAGACCTAGAAAACAAATATTAGTCTATGCTAAGAGCTGTAAAACTAATAATAGTCCCTGGTAAGAGCTAGTAAACAAATGTTAGTCCTTGCTAAGAGCTAGAAAACTAATTATGGTCCCTGCTAAGAGCTAGAAAACAAATATTAGTCTTTGCTAAGAACTAGAAAACTAATATTAGTCCTTGCTAAGAGCTAGAAAACTTATATTAGTCCTTGCTAAGAACTAGAAAACTAATATTAGTCCTTGCTAAGAGCTAGAAAACTAATTATGGTCCCTGCTAAGAGCTAGAAAACAAATATTAGTCATTGCTACGGGCTTGAAAACAAATATTAATCCTCGCTAAGAGCTAGAAAACTAATAACAGTCCTTGCTAAGAACTAGAAAACTAATATTAGTCCCTGCTAAGAGCTAGAAAACTTATATTAGTCCATGCTAAGAACTAGAAAACTAATATTAGTCCTTGCTAAGAACTAGAAAACTAATATTAGTCCCTGCTAAGAGCTAGAAAACAAATATTAGTCTTTGCTAAGAACTAGAAAACTAATATTAGTCCTTGCTAAGAGCTAGAAAACTTATATTAGTCCTTGCTAAGAACTAGAAAACTAATATTAGTCCTTGCTAAGAACTAGAAAACTAATATTAGTCCTTGCTAAGAACTAGAAAACTAATATCAATCCTTGCTAAGAGCTAGAAAACTAATATTAGTCCTTTCAAAGAGCTGGAACACTAATTTTAGTCCCTGCTTAGAGGTAGAAAACTAATATTAGTCTATGCTAAGAGCTAGAAAACAAATATTAGTCTATGCTAAGAGCTAGAAAACAAATATTAGTCCTTGTTTAGAGCTAGAAAACTAATATTTGTTCTTGCTAAAAGCAAAGAAATTAATATTTGTCCTTGCTAAGAGCTAGAAAACAAATATCAGTTCTTGGCAAAAGTTAAAATACAAATATTACTTGCTGAGAGCTAAAAACAGATGTTATTCCTCATTCAGAGTTAAAAAGAGAAATAAATTATTTCTCACTGAGAGCTGGAAGATAAATATTCCTCACTAAAAGCTAGAGGACATATTGGAATAGATAAGCCATATAATCATTCATTTGGTGATACAGTAATGAAATTTGGCAGAAATTCCCTTAGGTGGTCTTTTTCCAAGACGTTATATTCAGGTGAATATGATGAGATAATAAAAAAACGTGGCATCAATAATTTTAAGGGCTAAACCTGTCATTATATACAGATGAATATGGTAAGGAGATAATAAAAAACCGCGTCATTAACATTTGTAATGGCTAAACCTGTCATTATATACAGGTGACTATGTTTAGGATATAAACACCGCGTTATTAGCATTTGTAATGGCTAAAACCATCATTATATACAGGTGAAAATGTTAAGGAGATCATGAAAACGGTGCAATTAAGATTTGTAATGGCTAAATCTGTCATTATGTACAGGTGAATATGTTAAGGAGATCATAAAAACTGCGCCATTAACATTTTTAGTGGCTAAAACTGTCATATATACAACTGAATACGTTAATATCATAAAAACCCGCGTAATAAAAGAATTACTAATTAATTGCAAAAGGGAGAATTTCCCCGTCTAGAATACCATTTAGCAAACATGTAAATAAAAAAAATCCCCGAAAAGAATGATAATACGCCCCATTTGCCCATGTTTGTTTTTGTGTTGATGCAAATGACCTGCAGTAATTGGCTGAGTGGACGGGAATAACACGGAAAACTTTGCCAGGAAATTAGAGAGAGCATCTCATTAAATGATTATTGTCGGTTTTAAAGGTGATGTTGTTGTCGATATTTCTTCTCATTATTTTTATTATTATTATCATACGCGACCCATCAAAAATGATGGCTAAACATAGATAGATACGCACGCACACATACTTCCTTCTAACTATGGTATAACTACTTCCTCTACCCCTAACCGAGAGCAGGGAGCGCTCAGCGTGATCCATATGTATATATATATATATATATTATATATATATATATATATATATATATATATATATATATATATATATATATATATATATATATATATATATATATATATATATAATATATATATATATATATACCAAGGCACTTCCCCCAGTTTTGGGGGTTAGCCGACATCAAACAAATGAAACAAAAAAAGGAACCTCTCCTCTTTACGTTCCTCCCAGCCTGACAAGGGACTCAACCAGGTTCGGCTGGTACTGCTAGGGTGCCACAGCCCACCCTCCCCCGTTATCTACCACAGATGAAGCTTCATAACGCTGAATCCCCTACTGCTGCTACCTCCACAGTCATCCAAGGCACCGGAGGAAGCAGCAGGACCTACCGGAACTGCGTCACAATCGCTTGTCATTCATTCCTATATCTAGCACTCTCTCTTGCCTCTCTCATATCTATCCTCTTATCACCCAGAGCTTTCTTCACTCCATCCATCCACCCAAACCTTGGCCTTCCTCTTGTACTTCTCCCATCAACTCTTGCATTCATCACCTTCTTTAGTAGGCAGCCATTTTCCCTTCACTCAACATGGCCAAACCACCTCAACACATTCATATCCATTCTAGGTGCTAACTCATTTCCTACACCCCTTCTCACCCTCACTACTTCGTTCCTAACCCTAACTACTCGAGATACACCAGCCATACTCCTTAGACGCTTCATCTCAAACACATTCAATTTCTGTCTCTCCGTCACTTTCATTCCCCACAACTCTGATCCATACATCACAGTTGGTACAATCACTTTCTCATACAGAACTCTCTTTACATTCATGCCCAACCCTCTATTTTTTACTACTCCCTTAACTGCCCCCAACACTTTGCATCCTTCATTCACTCTCTGATGTACATCTGCTTCCACTCCACCATTTGCTGCAACAACAGACCCCAAGTACTTAAACTGATCCACCTCCTCAAGTAACTCTCCATTCAACATGACATTCAACCTTGCACCACCTTCCCTTCCCGTACATCTCATAACCTTACTCTTACCCACATTAACTCTCAACTTCCTTCTCTCACACACCCTTCCAAATTCTGTCACTAATTGGCCAAGCTTCTCTTCCTCGTCTGCAACCAGTACATTATTATCCACAAACAACAACGGATTTACTTCCCATTCATGGTCATTCTCGTCTACCAGTTTCAATCCTCGTCCATGCAATCGAGCATTCACCTCTCTCACCACTCCATCAACATACAAGTTAAATAGCCACGGCAACATCACACATCCCTGTCTCAGCCCCACGCTCACTGGAAACCAATCGCTCACTTCATTTCCTATCCTACTTTTGTAGAAACTTTTCACTGCTTGCAACAACCTTCCACCAACTCCATATAACCTCATCACATTCCATATTGCTTCCCTATCAACTCTATCATACGCTTTCTCCAGCTTCATAAACGCAACATATATTGGTGTGATACTGTTATTAACACACATTCGAGTTCCCATCAAATGTCATCTTCAATGTGTTGTATATTAGACTTGGTATATTACATCTTCAAGTAAGTCTAGGTAAGTTAACTTTAAAATAGTTTATTCCTTTAAAAACAGTTATTAACATCTCCATCACAGGAGTATAGGTGGTTTGGTCGGATGACCATTCTGTATGACAACTTAATAAGAACTGGCTAAAATATCAATATCACAGAAATCGTATAGTCATTTATCTCAGCATTTAAACACATAATGTAAACTAAACATTAATAGAGGAAGACACCTGCATCCGGTGCGACACAACTCTTTCTCACGGTTCGTATTTGTGTTTATTCTTCATAAAAATGTTACATTGCTGAGGTTTGGCATTAGCATCCTGGTTATGACATGACTATGGCATTTCTCACACTCGCTTCTACTTCCACAATGACTTCTTAGGTCATGTATTTAAACGTAATTTTACATATATTACATTAGCTCGGTCAGCTACCTTCAATTTATTGAATATTTAACAATATGTTAAAGATATGTTTATTAGGAGTGTGACTGGATATATATATATATATATATATATATATATATATATATATATATATATATATATATATATATATATATATATATCTATATCTATATATATATATATATATATATTTATATATATATATATATATATATATATATATATATATATATATATATATATATATATATATTTATATATATATATATATATATATATATAGATATATATATATATATATATATATATATATATATATATATATATATATATATATATATATATATATATATATTTTAACTTTAGCCATAAGCAAATGATTAAGGATGAATGTTCAAATAGGCACATTAAAAAAAAATGCATAATTAACAGACATTGTCAAAAGAAAGAAAAAAAAATGCATGATAAATACAGATCATATATATGGTACATTGCTAACAAACAATTATATGGTACCAACAAAAAAAAATACTGATATACATATGATTCGGTAACTTGTTAAAGAATAGTTATTACCTTTGTCAAAAATGTAGATTATTATAATACGGTAACTAATAAAAAATATTTGTTACCTTGGTAAAGATATAATTTTAGTGCACAAACACGAATTCCTGGTACGTACACGTACCACGGTTTCGTACATATATATATATATATATATATATATATATATATATATATATATATATATATATATATATATATATATATATATATATATATATATATATATATATATATATATATATATATATATATTATATATATGTGTATATGTATATATATATTTATATATAGGGCTTATATATTTTATTAGATGCCCATAGATTCTTTATTTTAACATTTAGGGCTTATATATTTTATTAGGTGCCCAGAAAATTATTTATTTTTTAAATGTTTTTTAAAATGTTTTTAAAATGCAAATGTTTTATAATCTCTTCAACTACATATTACTAGCGTACTAACTGCTTTTCGTGCACAACACTTTTCCAAGACAATTTTTACTCCTTTGAGCAAATGAAGGGGCCAGTTTCAAACGGCTTTAAATTGAATTAAATAAGGAGTTTTGTCTGGACATGACACAACGTTCTGTTTGAGCTCCATCTTATTTTTCCTTAACCTACGCCAAACAAAGATGTTAACGGCGATAAATATCATCACCGTAACGCTGATTGCTGCTAGTAACACATAGAAATGAAGGTCTGCAAATGTCGGTGTCAGGTGGTCCATCTCGGTTAATTTCATCAACCGCTTATCCACACATGCATTGTATGGGAGAGGTAAAGATGGAATTGTAGTCGACCACGTGAAATTCGCAAAGTAGGCCCGTTCTCTGATGATAGTCTTGATTCCACAGACCATGTAATTCGGGGACGCACCGATACAACCATCTGCTGCAACGAAGATTTGGGAATAGGACGTGGATCCGTCCGGGCATGATACATTGAAGCCGGCCTTATCGTATCGTATCCACGAGCCGTTGTTCAGTCTGCAATTGAACTTATTATCGTCAAAGGGATAAAGATTTTTCAGACAATTTTCATGTGTATGGGAGAGAGCACCGTCTAGCATTATACCTAACTCGCATGAATCCATTGAGTTTTTATGGAATTCAAAGGAGTCAGCTGCACTTATTTTTTATTCATTGCGTCTGAACAGTGAGTTAATTGATTTAAGTCTTTAATGACCGTATATGTTTCCTTGTCTGGGGAAATCAATACGTGTCCTGTCAAACTGGATATTACTGGATTTGAGTGATTCGTCATGAAAGTCGGAAATGGTGATATCCTGTAAGATTGCCAGGCATCGGAAGAATCAAAGGGAAATGTAATCATAATCCTGTGATTTTCAATGCTTACTGTAATTAGGCTGTAATAAAATTCTAACCTACGTGCGTCTAACAAAGGAACATAACCTAATTTCTCCCGTCCGTTCTCCACAATTAACGTTAAGTCTCTTATCAGCAACAAATGCGGTGACAGTACACCTTTAGTCGCTAACGTGATAGCTTCCACATAGTCTTATGATTTCTCAATAAAATGTGAAATTCTATTATGTATATGATCTATTTTTGAATCATAATATGTTAACATTGCCAACAAATCTTGTACTTCCATAATCTGACTGATATTACTAGAATGTTCGTTCACCAAACTCATAATTTGATTGATTGAAGCTAACTGATTCCTTAGTTCTGACAAAATAAATTCATTTTCATGAGTCAAAAACTCAATTTTCTTATTTTGATTACTAATCTTAAGAAGATTGGAAATCCCCAAGCCTAAACTTGCAATAGAACCAAAGATGTTTAGTGCAGCAAAAATAAATGGGTTACGTTTTTCAAGGTTATTTTGTCTTACTGTCCACATCAAAAGGTCACGAGCCAAAGATTCTGTCTCGTAAGTCTTATTTTGCAAGTCGTCGGATAGCATCTCTGCTACTCTTAGTGTCGATGCAAGCGAACTCTCTGTATTAAAAGGAAAGTGTCTTCTATGCATTTCATTTAATGAACCAGCAAACCTTGAAATGGCGCTCTTTAAGCTAGTGACGTCATTCTCTTGGAGAAAAATTGCTTGCATACGTACTTCAACAACTACGTTACTTGATGTAATAAAAACGTCTTCTTGTCTTTCTACTATAGTGCCATATTTAAAATCTATACTTTTAGTTTTTGAGCTCATCCCACACGAGAAAAATGTCTGAGCGAACAATATCACTCCTAACAATAAAAACTTCATCTTGGAAACCTGTAACGAGAAAAACATATGTAATTACTCCTGTATTAAGAAGAAAAACTTTTAACGTAAGGTTCACAAAAATAAAAAAAATTTAAATTTTTCCCTCACTTCTTTCCCTCTTATTTTAATTTCTTATGTGAGCCAATGGTACGATTCTCTCATCAGTGGGTTGGGATACGTTTCGAACTCTAAACCTATTGGCCGTTAATGTTTCCAAAATGTTAAATGGGCCCTCAAACTTAGGTGTTAGTTTATTATAATTGAGTCCTTTACGTACATTTACCTGTATGTATACATTATCACCCACGGTATATGTTTTAGTTGGCTTCGCTATTTTATCATGATTCCTTTTCCTTATGATTTGTGATTCTTCTAAATTCTTTCGAAGGATATCAAAACGACTTTTGCTTGCATTTATACATTCTTTTAAAGGATTTGATAAATTAGTTGTAGGCGTTAATACATGGAAAGGCGTTCTAACTGTGGTACCATACAATGCCTCGTGCGGTGACATTTTAATTGATATATGAATGATTCAGAGCACTCAGTACCGCAGGTATTGCAATATCCCAGTTGGGGTCTGATCTCCCTAGTGTTACTCTTAATATGTTTAAAACCTTCCTATTCGCTCTTTCCACTAGCCCATTCGACTCTGGGTGATAGATCATAGCATTGATTTTCTTTATGCTAAGGAATTCACACAATGAAGTAAGAAAGTGATTATTAAATTCTCCACCCGAGTCTGAGATTATCATGTGTGATATTCCATGTTTACAAATGTAACACTCGTAAAACTTCCTAGCTCATTCAATCGCAGTTTTAGTTTTAAGCGCTATTAGTTCTGTATATCGAGTCAAAGCGCTCTTTAAGCTAGTGACGTCATTCTCTTGGAGAAAAATTGCTTGCATACGTACTTCAACAACTATGTTACTTGATGTAATAAAAACGTCTTCTTGTCTTTCTACTATAGTGCCATATTTAAAATCTATACTTTTAGTTTTAGAGCTCATCCCACACGAGAAAAATGTCTGAGCGAACAATATCACTCCTAACAATAAAAACTTCATCTTGGAAACCTGTAACGAGAAAAACATATGTAATTACTCCTGTATTAAGAAGATAAACTTTTAACGTAAGGTTCACAAAAATAAAAAAAATTAAAATTTTTCCCTCACTTCTTTCCCTCTTATTTTAATTTCTTATGTGAGCCAATGGTATGATTCTCTCATCAGTGGGTTGGGATACGTTTTGAACTCTAAACCTATTGGCCGTTAATGTTTCCAAAATGTTAAATGGGCCCTCAAACTTAGGTGTTAGTTTATAATTGAGTCCTTTACATACATTTACCTGTATGTATACATTATCACCCACGGTATATGTTTTAGTTGGCTTCGCTATTTTATCATGATTCCTTTTCCTTATGATTTGTGATTCTTCTAAATTCTTTCGAAGGATATCAAAACGACTTTTGCTTGCATTTATACATTCTTTTAAAGGATTTGATAAATTAGTTGTAGGCGTTAATACATGGAAAGGCGTTCTAACTGTGGTACCATACAATGCCTCGTGCGGTGACATTTTAATTGATATATGAATGATTCAGAGCACTCAGTACCGCAGGTATTGCAATATCCCAGTTGGGGTCTGGTCCCCCTAGTGTTACTCTTAATATGTTTAAAACCTTCCTATTCGCTCTTTCCACTAGCCCATTCGACTCTGGGTGATGGATCATAGTATTGATTTTCTTTATGCTAAGGAATTCACACAATGAAGTAAGAAAGTGATTATTAAATTCTCCACCCGAGTCTGAGATTATCATGTGTGAAATTCCATGTTTACAAATGTAACACTCGTAAAACTTCCTAGCTCATTCAATCGCAGTTTTAGTTTTAAGGGCTATTAGTTCTGTATATCGAGTCAA
The DNA here is from genome assembly GCF_036898095.1 of Palaemon carinicauda. NCBI lineage: Eukaryota > Metazoa > Arthropoda > Malacostraca > Decapoda > Palaemonidae > Palaemon > Palaemon carinicauda. Next base: position 55,960,125 of record NC_090735.1, read on the forward strand.
AGCATCTACAATTACTAAGAGGTGCTTATTTCCTCTGTCTGACTCGTAAAATTCTGTTAATAAATCTAAATGTATCTTTTCAAATGGTTGATTGGGCATGGGATAAGCCCCTAGGCTGACAGGTGTTTTCGCGTGCCCTTTGTTTTCCTGACAAGTGCGACAATTGGCTATGTGTTTTTTTATATCTGTAAGCATCGTATGCCAATAAAACAATGATTTGGCTTTCTGTGACATTAATGAGAACCCCGGGTGTCCATGCAATGGGTTTGCATGCAACCAATTTAGGACAGTGGATATAAGTGAGATTGGTACCGCTACCTTGTTGTTAGTCACATGTGGTGTATTGCGGGTTTTCCTTGTCACGGATCTACACAGAATATTGTCTTTGATTATATAATTCTGCTGCGTATACTTTATATATTCCTTTTCCTTACGATTGCCTTTAAAAGCATTTATTATTTTTTCTAATATCTGATCTTTTCTTTGCTCAGTCTGTAATAATTCAGCACTCCAGCCCAGATCTTCTTTTTCAGATATCGTTGATATATCTATTAATTCAGCTAAAGGCTCCGTACAAGATGACACGGGGTTGCGTGATAATGCATCAGCAATGATATTTGCTTTCCCTGGTAAATACCCGATTCTCGCGCCAAAGTCTTGAATGATCAAATGCCACCGAGATCGTTTGGGGCTGTGACTGAAGCCTTTAAAGAAGTCAGTTAGTGGTTTATGATCAATAAGAACCTTAACGGGATAACCGTATATTATGAACTTAAAATGCACTAGTGAATTAACAATAGCTAGCCCTTCCTTGTCTATTACTGCATATTTACTTTTGGAAGTTCTCAGTTTTCGAGAATAAAAAGCTATCGGGAAAAATTGTTTTTCATATTGCTGAAGCAATACCCCACCTACTCCTAAGTCTGAGGCGTCTGTTGCAATGAAGAATTCCTTACCGAAGTCAGGAAATTTTAAGATAGGAGAACTACACAGTTCATCTTTCAAGGTATTAAACGCCTGTTGATGCTGCTCAGACCATATGAAATCTACGCCCTTCTTCGTAAGATCAGTTAGGGGAGCGGCTATTATTGAATAATTGCGTATAAAACGCCTGTAATATCCACTACACCCCAGAAATTGCTGTATTCCCTTAACATTAGTAGGTATCGGAAAGTTACGGATAGCCGACACCTTATCATGGACTACTTTAAGACCTTGGCTTGACACCGTAAAACCCAAATAGACTAATCCTGTTTTGAAAAATTCACACTTACTAATCTTTACCCTTAAGTTATGTTGTCTTATTCTCTGTAGTACTAGTTCTAATTTACGTAGATATGTTCTTCTAAGGTATTGGAAAAGATTACAAGGTCGTCCATATAGGCATGCAATATATCCCCTAGCAAGTCTCCAAACACTATTTTAATCATTCTTGTAAATGTTATGGGAGCACAACGTAAACCAAAAGGCATACGTAAAAATTCATAATGTCCCCTGGCTGTGCTGAAGGCTGTGTATGGGATACTATTTTCTTCTAATGATATCTGGTGAAAGCCTTTTAGTAAGACCAAACTGGTAAAATATTTATTCTGACCTAACAAAGATAAAATATTGTCAGTACATGGCACTGGGAATCGATCAGGGATCGTTTCCTCATTCAAGCGACGGAAATCTACGCATATACGCCATGTTCGATCTTTTTTCGGTACAACTATTAATGGAAAATTATAAGGGCTGTTTGATTTCCTAATGACTCCTTCTTCTAGCATTTTTCCTACTTCATCATTTATTTCATTCTGGAATTTCATAGGGAGTCTGTACGAGGGTACATAGATAATTATTTGCTTGTCCTTGAACCTTATTTGATGCTCGATCACATCTGTTTTTCCTAAGCATCCATCCGTAGTGGAAAAAACATCATGATACTCAGTTAAAAGTCCAAAAAATTTCTGCTGAATTTCTTCTTCTTGAATGTCTTTATTGATTTTATTTTTAATAGATTGCAAAAGGGATTCATCCGCAACTGATTGAGCGTGATTGATTTCAGCAACGGTAAGAATACGATGTTTATAAACTTCTACATCCAAGATATGTTGATTTTTGTGAATTACTAAAGTGGTATTTAAATGATTACAGACTTCAATATTACATTGTTGATGTGAACCTACTGTATAAATAGCTTGTGTGACGGACAATCCGTTAGTTTTCAAAGTGTCGGAAAGGATTAATATTTCAGATCCCGGTAACGTTTTCTTTATTTGCACTATTAAATTCGAAGGTACGTTCGGCTCGATAGATTGCGTGCAAGATGATATTACGGGTGAACGAGAATTCTGTTGGGTCGCGTATATTATTTCTTTATCATTGAGACAAGTTATTGGTTCTTCAACGTACGTCACTGTTTTATTTGTCGTCTCCTTTTTATCCAAAACTGATTTTAGGGTATTAGAAGACTTATAGAATTTTCCTTTGATATACACGCCGTGCTTGGCAGGGGCTAAGATAATGTTTTGATTGCCCATAGATGGGTATCCTATAATTACAGCTGGATACATATTAATGTTTTGTACAACAACAAATGTATCGGCAAACGTGCGCTTACCGACCTTGAACTGAGTTACGCCTATTACATTTAATTCATTATTTCCTATACCCGAGAGCCTTACTCCGGACTTCTCTATAGGGAAGTTCGAAAACAACAAATGATGTGTCCTCAAATCCATGATATTACGTGGACTACCAGAGTCAAAAAATAATGTAAAGGATCGGTGTTCTAAATTTACAGCATATAATGTTGGTCGTAACTCATTTTGACTTATTATTGTGTGAATTTGTTGCAAATATACGGGAGCCTGCACTAATTTATTTGATTCGGTCGTGTGTTTCATAGGAAAATCTATTGCCTCACAATGATCTGGTAAAACATTAAATGGATTATTCAATATTACTGATGTTGATTTGAATGACCTTGACCCAACATCACTCTCTTCCCCACTGGAGTTAATTATGTGGTATTTGCTTTGCTCTGCACATTCTGAAAATTAGTCTGACCTTGCGAGTTCTGGTTTGACGGCCCAGGATCAGCGTTATTTGAAGTACTATTTGTTTGTTTCTGAACTACATTGACGTTTGGCTGTTTCTTCTTATTGAACTGAGGATTTTTCTTTTTATTTCCATATGGAACTGACTGTGGAATTGACTGTGTATTTCTAGGATTCTGTTGTGTCTTACGCGAGTAGCACTGACTATATGAATGAGTAAAACTATTACGTAACGAACAGAATCTCGTTCTGCAGTCTGCAATCAAGTGACCTTGACGTTTGCAATTATAACACGTCATTCCTGCAGCTTGACTATTATGAACTACGTTTACTTGTTGTGGCTTAGTTTCGTTCTTTGCAAAAACTTGTTAAACACGGGATCAAGATCAGGACACTTAGACATATGTTTCTTTATCTGTTTATATACATCCAATTCTGTACTTGCTGGCGTTAACTTTTTATCAAAACACCGCACTAAAGCTTCAGGCAACATAAGTGTCATGCAAGTTAAATACATTAATCGTAAGAAATCTTTCACGGAGATGTTATCTCTAGTAACCCAAGTGGAATTACCTAAAATATCTTGATACTCGTTTAGCCTATTGGCAATGAGAGCTACTCTCTCAATAACATTATGCCGAGTCATAGTGGCTTGATTAAGTGTATTTCTTAATGTTAAAACTACATCCAAGGCTTCCTCACCGCCATAGACCGCACGTAACCTAACTTTGAAATCATCCCATTTAACTGCTTCTTGAAACGAAACTCCCCTCAAATACGCAATCGCATCTCCTTTAGAAAAGTCTATAAAACTTTTAGCTTCTTGTAATTGTACAAATGGGTCTATAATTTGTTTAGCATTTAAATGGGCGTCTACGGAAGAAATCCACGACTCAACATTCTGAGGTAAGAAGCCGTTGACCCGACCTTGAAAAGGAAGGATAGCTGATCGGGCATTAACTAAGGTAACAATGGGAGCCGGGATGGGGTTACTCGGGCCGGGGGTGGGGTTACTCGGGCTGACAGGAGGTGTCATTTTGACTTTAACTTGTTTTTTATCTCTTCGATTCCTTGCAACCCTATCAAAATCTCTATATGAATACAGACGTCTACTGTGTAAACGCATAAATACTATTCAAACAAAGATCATAACACAATCCCCCAATACAATGATACAAATATAAAGATATTTCCCGAGAACTTCTGAAAGAAAACGGAATTAGCACAGAGAGAAAAAAAATTCTCGACGAGAATTCGAAGTTGAATACAGTTTCCTTTAATGAAAGGAAAAATGAAGATTAACAAACAACTCACCCCAGCAATAATGGACGATTGACTCGTGATAACTACACTTCACTTCTCGATGAGAATTTGAAGTTGAATACAGTTTCCTTTAATGAAAGGAAAAATGAAGATTAACAAACAACTCACCCCAGCAATAATGGACGATTGACTCGTGATAACTACACTTCACTTCTCGACGAGAATTCGAAGTTGAATACAGTTTCCTTTAATGAAAGGAAAAATGAAGATTAACAAACAACTCACCCCAGCAATAATGGACGATTGACTCGTGATAACTACACTTCACTTCTCGACGAGAATTCGAAGTTGAATACAGTTTCCTTTAATGAAAGGAAAAATGAAGATTAACAAACAACTCACCCCAGCAATAATGGACGATTGACACGTGATAACTACACTTCACTGTCTAAAACTGAAATGAATAAAGAAATGTACTTAGCTTCGGTTTATATGGGCGAAGGGTGATGTCCTCATTTCTTCTCTCTCTCACTGGATTGTTTCTTCTTATTGATGATTGGGTGAATGTTTTTGGTCCGATTTCCGTTGAATGTAGTGCTTCCTGGATATGATTCTCGAATGTTTAGTAAACGTTGAATGTCAGTCCTTGGTTTTCTTAGGATGTTGATTGAAGATCCAGTTCCTCAGTTTGTATAACATTGATTTGTTGGTATTCAATGTTTTCATTTCTTCGGTGGACGTAGATACGTAGTCAAAATTGTAGATTCATTACTGTTGATTTCTTGAAGATCTTTCTCTGGTTCTTAGAGTTTTATTCGCTGGTTCTTGAAGATCTTTCTCTGGTTCTTAGAGTTTTATTCGCCGCCACCATTTATTGGTGTAATACTGTTATTAACACACATTCGGGTTCCCATCAAATGTCATCTTCAATGTGTTGTATATTAGACTTGGTATGTTACATCTTCAAGTAAATCTAGGTAAGTTAACTTTAAAATAGTTTATTCCTTTAAAAACAGTTATTAACATCTCCATCACAGGAGTATAGATGGTTTGGTCGGATGACCATTCCGTATGACAACTTAATAAGAACTGGCTAAAATATCAATATCAAAGATATCGTATAGTCATTTATCTCAGCATTTAAACACATAATGTAAACTAAACATTAATAGAGGAAGACACCTGCATCCGGTGCGACACAACTCTTTCTCACGGTTCGTATTTGTGTTTATTCTTCATAAAAATGTTACATTGCTGAGGTTTGGCAGTAGCATCCTGGTTATGACATGACTATGGCATTTCTCACACTCGCTTCTACTTCCACAATGACTTCTTAGGTCATGTATTTAAACATGTAATTTTACATATTACACATACACCTCCTTACCTTTTGCTAAGTATTTCTCACATATCTTCCTAACTGTTAAAATCTGATTCATACAACCCTTACCTCTTCTAAAACCACCCTGTACTTCTAAGATTGCATTCTATGTTTTATCCTTAATCCTATTAATCAGTACTCTACCATACACTTTTCCAACTACACTCAACAAACTAATACCCCTTGAATTACGACACTCATGCCCATCTCCCTTACCCTTATATAGTGGTACAATACACGCACAAACCCAATCTACTGGTACCATTGACAACACAAAACGCATATTAAACAATCTCACCAACCATTCAAGTACAGTCACACCCCCTGCCTTCAATATCTCAGCTCTCACACCATCCATACCAGATGTTTTTCCTACTCTCGTTTCATCTAGTGCTCTCCTCACTTCCTTTCGAGTAATCTCTCTCTTATTCTCATCTCCCATCACCGGCACCTCAACACCTGCAACAGCAATTATATCTGCCTCCCTATTATCCTCAACATTCAGTAAACTTTCAAAATATTCCGCCCACCTTTTCCTTGCCTCCTATTCTTTTAACAACCTTCTATTTCCATTTTTCACTGTCTCTTCAATTCTTGAACCAGCCTTCCTTATTCTCTTCACTTCTTTCCAAAACTACTTCTCACTCTCTTCATATGAATGACCCAATCCCTGACCCCACCTCAGGTCAGCTGCCCTTTTTTGCCTCACTTACCTTGTGCTTTACTTCCACATTTTTCTCTCTATATCTTTCATACTTCTCTACACTATTACTCTGCAGCCATTCTTCAAAAGCCCTCTTTTTCTCTTCCACTTTTACCTTCACTCCTTCATTCCATCATTCACTGCCCTTCCTCATGCTGCCTCCAACAAACTTCTTGCCACACACATTATTTGCAATCCCAACAAAATTTTCTTTTACTAACTTTCACTCCTCTTCTAAATTACCAGTTTCTCTTACTTTCACTTCATCATATGCCATTTTCAACTTTTCTTGATATTTACTTCTTACCCCCAGTTTTATTAGCTCTTCAACCCTCACTAGCTCCCCTTTACATCCACCTATTCTATTCCCCCACTCTTTTGCTACAACTAATTTTCCTTCCACCAAAAAACGATCAGACATACCATTAGCCATACCCCTAAACATGTGCACGTCTTTCAATCTTCCAAACATTCTTTTAGTTATCAACACATAACGGTTATCAACGGCTATGGTTGACTAATTCGTATTATATAGCACTGAATGGCCCTTGATGCCCCAGTGCTTGGATTGAGGCCTAAATTTTATATTTATTCATTCATTCATTCACCACCAGGCCGTAGAGTCCTTGGCTCTTCATAGGCGAAGGCTATCAGTCAACTACTCCGAGCAAATGTTTTTTCTAGAGGCACTGAACTAGAAATGTCTGGATACCCTTGGGCATCTTGTACAACTGTCTATCAGGCTAAGTGGGCCATCTTCTAGGATTTGTGTCATAGAAGGGATATTTATCCTGTTAGAGCAACTCTAGCACATATGGATTTTCTCGTCTTTCTTCTCTGAGGGAAGTGCCTCTCAGTCATGGCTATCATAGGCTATCACTTGGCCTTGAGTATGGTTTTCCGACTGAAGGGCATAGACCTCTGCTTCTTTTGAGTTGTCTGTGCTTGTGAGGAGCTTCGACCAGTCTTGCCCACTCCGGGATCTCAGGCCCCCAGATTAGGACCTGACTATAGTCCTCAAGGCTCTTACATATACGTCATTCTAGCTTTTGAAGAGGGTATCAATCACTGATCTGACTCTCAAGATTGTCTCAGAAAGTTATACAGTCTCATTTATTTAGTCACTCATACCGAGGGGTGGAAGGAGGTTTCCAGTTTGTGGCTGACTTCATGGTCAAAATCTAAGACCGTGTGGTGTATGACCCCAGGTTCAAGTCCTTCTCCATCCCTTCTCTTTGGGAGGCTTAGGGTGGTCATTGAGAGAGAGAGAGATGTTCTTATGTCCCGTGAGGGTACTGCAGTGCTATCTGAGAAGAACCTGACACCTCAGGATTGAGTGTCAGAGACTTTTCGTAAGAACTTGCAGGTAAAAGAAAATGGTCTTGGAACACAGTCTCTTTCTGGGTGCATGAGACAATCCTTAGAGCTTGCGCCTCGACTGATGAAAGGGTTGAGGCACCAGCTAGGACCAGAGCTCACAAAGTTGGCCTCATCTTAGCCTTTAAGAGAAACTTGTTAGTGGGTCAAGTATTGAAGGTCAAGGTCTGGAAAAGGCACACTACCTTCACAGCCTTTTACTTGTGAGAGTATACCCACAATTTCCTTGATACCTTTGTGGTTGGACCTGTGGTGGCTGCTCAAGTAATCGTGTAACCAGTTCAGCTCAGCCCCCACACAAGACAAGGATGTATCTTGTCTATGGTGACGTGTAGGTATGTTTGAAATAAAGGGTACTATAACTGGCTCTTATCCTTAATTCTTCCGGACCCCCTCTCGGAGCCCAAATGGCCAAAAGGTTATGTGCTGGATCTAACCTGATACTGGTAAGTTACACCTTGGAGCTCCATTCTTTAGTTCTTAAGAAGTCTCTCTCCCATTCCCCATTGATAAGAGGGGGATGCCGGGTCTTATACCAGCCCAATGATCATCCATGGTATATATTTCCAACTGGCATCCTCTTCAGGAAAAGGGTATCATCATCATCATCATCATTATTAGTATTAATATTAATATTAGTATTAGTATTATTTATTAGTATTGGTATTATTAAAAGCTAAGCTACAAACTTAGTTGGAAAAGCAAGATGCTATAAGCCCTAAGGCTCCAACAGGGAAAATTAGCCCAGTGAGGAAAGGAAACAAGGAAGTAAATAAATTACTGTACAAGAGAAGTAATGAAAGATCAAAATAAAAGATTTTAAGAACAGTAACAACTTTGAATTAAATCTTTCATATATCAATTTTAAAAACTTAAAAAAAAAAAACAAGAGGAAGAGAAATAAGATATAAAGCATGCCCGAGTGTACCCACAAGCAAGAGAACTCTAACCCAAGAAAGTGGAAGACCATGGTATAGAGACTATAGCAATAAGACTAGAGCACAATGGTTTGGTTTTGGAGTGTCTTCTTAGAAGAGCTGCTTTCCATAGCCAAAGATTCTCTGGTACCCTTACCAAGAGGAAAGTAGTCACTGAACAATTACAGTATAATAGTTAGCCCCCTTGCACCAAGAAGAATTGTTTGGTAATCCCAGCATTGTCAGGCGTATGAGGGAAGAGGAGAATGTGTAAGGAATAGGCTAGAATATTCTGTGTATGTGTAGGCAAAGAAAAAAATAAACTATAACCAGAGAGAGGGATCCAATGTAGTACATTCTGGCTAGTATAAGCATCCAATAACTCTCTAGCGGTAGTAAGGCTGGTGCCCCTGCCAATCTACTCATCATCATCATCATCTCCTTCTAGGGCTCCTACGCCTATCGACGCAAAGGGCCTTGGTTAGATTTCACCAGTTGCCTCTATTGAGCTTCTAAAGCAATACTTCTCCATTCGTCATCTCCCACTTCACGCTTCATAGTCCTCAGCCATGTAGGCCTTGGTCTTCCAACTACTACCGACAAAATTTAAATTTCTAACAGCAGCTGGTGTTTTGAGGCAGTCGCCCATCCATGTACTGACTAGACCCAATGATGATCGGACGAGAAGCTGTGTTTTCATCGTAGTATTTCTATTTTGAGTAGGTACATGCTTGTATGTACAGCCTAGGTCCAATCTGCCTTTCATCCCCATGAAAGACAGGTAGGAGGTTGCTTGGATCACTGCTTTGCTTATTTACAGATGGAGCAGCTATCACTTCCAGGTAAGAAACTAAACCAGCCGGTTTAGGTTCGAAGGGGACTTCCAATCCACCAAGCAGTGAGTCTTGCTAATCAAAGGACAAAGGTTTGTATGTCGTCTAGGAACTGATCACAATATTTTTAAGTAATTTGTATTTTTCCTAGCCATACAAACCTAAGTCCTTTAATCCAAATTCCTTTCTTAGCCACCCCTTTCAGTTCTGTGCTGAAAAGCAAAAAGTGGAAAGGGGCCGGGGTTTCTCACCCTGCACCCTCACCGGCTGGATAACCAATTTTTATCCAACTTTATAAATCCTCTCCAGCTTGCACTGAAATAATCTCCATAATTAAAGGACACAGGTTTGTATCGCTAGGATGAATACAAATCACCGGTAATTAAAAAATTTAAAAATAATGAAAAAAATATGCCATGGATTTCTGTATCCACTTCACGGTCTTTCAGCTATTGCAGGGTACCCTGTATCAGAACACCCGTGGTAGCCAAGGGATTACTGTACATGGTTTTTGTATTATGAAGTACAGTACAGTATTGCAATTGTCTTAAAATTCAAGACATTTTTTAATTGATCTAAGAATCTTCTTTCAATAACTTGAAATCTTAATTTATGATATAGAAGTTCTTTGATACTTTTTAAGGTTTATTGAAAGTTAAATTTAAAGGATTTTTCAGAAGTCAATTTATTACTATTTTCTTACTTCAGAGTATATTATAAGATTCAGCGACTTGTTTTTCCATTCTCTCTCTTTCAGTATTAGGATGTTTCTGCCAATGAAATTAATCATGAAGATGAGAGATGGTCGTACTGATGTTGTACAAGTAGATGATGCTGGACCTAAAAAGTATTAAGGTTAAAGGACTTTTATAGATCATTTCAGTTTCTCCATTCGTTATAGTATGTGGTTCTTTTTATTTCAAATAGTACTTTATGTATCATTAGTCATTTGATGTAGCTAGACTAATTTTTTCTTTTTAAGTTTATCCACTTTACCATATTATTGTCGTCATCATCACAGAAAACATTAAGTGTCAATGGGAATGAGTGAGAGAGTGCCGCGGAGTGCAGACCTGTTTTGCGCGGAACTCCGTTCAACACTCGCCCTGAGCCATGTTTTAGCTTTTGTTTCTTGCTTAGAATATCATTGAAAAGATATTAGTTAATCTTATAGAAGGACCAAAGTGAAAAGAAACCGTATATCATGTCTGCCCCTAACTTGGACTGTCTCATTTGTGAAACTACGGAGGGAGACCGGAAAAAATGGATAGAATGTTATTGCAATAGGTTCTGTCATAAGAAGTGTGAGTATATAGTGATAGGCATCACTGATAATGAAGTGAAAAACTGAAATGGTTATGCCCACACTGCGTAGATGAAGTTAGAACAGCCAAGTTATATATCAAAATTTAACAAAGATCTGATTATAAGAGAAGATGCTTCGAGCGAACAAGAAGCGAGAAATGCAGAATTGGAAAACAAAGTTGCAGACCTCAGCGTGCAAGCAGCAAATTTCACCGAGACAACAGATCTCACTGAGAAAGTCGATAATCTTGCTATTAATATGGAATCAATTAAGGCAACACTTAAAACATTGATGGACCCAATATCAGAGAAAATGACATACGCTGACAAATTTAAGGAAAAATATCTGTTGGTTATTAATTCAACAAATACAATAACTAGAATTACTGAAAGAAAACACAAGGTCAAACTGGCACTTAGACATTCCAATACTTAACATGAGGTGAACTTCAAATGGAAATGTTGTAAACTTTGCTAACAAAACGATCAGAGAGGAGGTAGCAAATAAAATTCAGACATTGGTTGCTGACACTGAAACAAGAAAAATCGGAAAATTAAAACCAAAAATTTTGTTATGTAGTGTGTACAATGATGAAGATGAAATAGTAAATGCCTTGATTCAAAGAAATCATTACCTGGACCAAATCCAAAACATGGAAGAGAAGGTAAGTGTGGTACTGAATAAAAATGCTGCAGGTGGGCCTACCCACTACATGTTGAAATGTGATCTTGAAGTTTGAAAGGCTATTCTTGATAATTGTGACAAAGTTATGTTGTGATGGGGTACTTATGACATACGTGATAGGTACCATGTGATCACCTGCTACCACTGTCAAAGGTATGAATATCTTGAAACAGATTGCAGGTTTAAAACTGATTATAAAGTCTGCGGGAAATATTAAAAAAAAAAAAAAAAAACATTCCATCAAGGAGTGCAACTCGCAAATGCCAAAGTGTATTAACTGCGCAAAGTTAAACAAACCAAATGACCACATAGTAAATTCAGAAAATTGCAAAGATTTTTACTTGGAATTGAAAAGACTAGCTTAAGATACTGATCTTGGATACTAGGGATTTCATAAACTATGGCTATATAAATATACAAACAGTTGGTAATAAAACTTCAAAATCGAGAATTGATAAACGAGAAATAGTTGCACATACTAGCATTATCTGAAACATGGTTAAACAAGGACATGGTCCTCGTAGAGGACATACCTCCGCCAAGGTGAACTTGACCTTCACGTGACCTTGACCTTCAGGTGACCTTGACCTTCACGTGACCTTGACCTTCACGTGACCTTGACCTTCAAGTGACCTGCTTGACTTTTGACCTTCAAGTGATCTTTGTTCATTTGCCACTGATACTTAATATGACATTGATATAATGCACCAATATGACCTTGACCTTTGACCTTTATAAATTTGAACATCACCCATGGGTTGCGCCTGGACTAGGACTTCCCTGTTGGCTTATGCAAAAGTCAGTGCTTTATTTCTGTCTCTTGATATGGCCACTTATGTCATAGTGACACCAGTGACCCCTGTGACCTTGACCTTGGGGTGACCTTGACCAAAATTTAATCAGTTCTTCCATACACATTGGGGAACTACTTGGCCAAGTTTGAAGTGATTCCGTGTAGAAATGTGGCCTCTACGTTGTCCACAGACAGACAGACAAACAAACAAACAAACAAACAAACAAACAAACCGAACCGAAAACAATACCTCCTGGCGGAGGTAATAACTTTGACGAGGCTAAGATCACTAAAATTAACCCCCCCCCCCCACACTTACCTTCTTTCATATTCCGAGAGAGGGTAGGTGGGGGGGGGGGGGGTGTGTTGAACTCTTCATTCATTAAAGTTACTCAAATCTCAAAATGTTAAAAAGAACTAGTGTAACAAGCTTTGAATATAGAAATAAACTTTACAAAAAAAAAAAAAAATAGAAAAATATCCATTGTAATAGTCTTCAAACCTCCGAGAACAAATACTAATATCTTCTTTGATGATTATCATGGAGAAAAAAGAATTAGTTATTTGTGGAAATTTCGATCTGTGAATGGATGACGCATCAAATCTTGATGCTTTGGCATTTAGTGAGCGATTGGAATCATATCAACTAGTGAATAATGTTGACTGTGCAACTACTTTAACTGGGCATACGTTGGACCTAGTTTTGAGTGATGGAATGAGTAACATTGTATCTGATATAGATGTTGAAGAGAAATGTACTATCTCCCCAGTGCATGAACTTATTACGTTTAGTCTATCTCTACAGAAACATTCAGTATTGAAGAAAATAAACTTTAGACATAAATCAATTTTTTCTCCTACTTTATTTATTGAAGAAGCTACAAGAAAATAAATGATGCTATCACCATTCCCTGTGATCATGATAACCAACGTTTGTTGGGAGCTATATGTGTCTACTGGCTTATGACTACTTATGATAGAGTGAGTGGAAGTGAATATGATACCATGGAACAAGGTAATGTAAACAAGATCACTGTTACTGAAAAAGGAAAACTTAAACCGAAGATAAAACTTACTAATGTACCAGAAGATGATGATGATATTATTCAAAGTCTGAAGCTTAAGAACCAGTGGCTAAATAGACACATTGTAGAAAACGATGATCTGACTATCATAATGCAAGAAAATTCAAGAATGGATAAACATAAACACTATATTATAAAATGTACACCTAAGATACGTAAAGCAATCTATGAAAATGGAGATAAACTTAGTACCACATATAGAATATGTAATATTTATGATCATTACATGCCCTACCAGTGTTACAAATGCCAGGAATTTGGGCATAGTGCAGCAAATTGCAAGGATAAACAGTCGTGCCCCAAGTGCGCGAGAGAACATAAAGCGGGTCATTGCAATGTTGTTGAAGTTGAATGCAAAAATTGTGTGAGAAAGAACTATGATGACACAGAACATAAATCCTATGACAAAGTAAACTGTGAAGTTTATAAACAAGAAATAATAAGAGCCAGAAACAATACTGACCATGGCTTCGATTAAGAAAATATCATGTAATCTAATAAATATACAATCCATTGGCAATAAAACTCATATCATTAAGGAAGTCGTAAGTGATCAAGATGTGGATATTTGCTTATTAACTGAAACTTGGTTGAGTGGTAATGTGAGTGACAGATCGAAAATAAATGAAATGACACCTAAATCTTATAACTTTTGTCATGAACCAAGAGAAAACAAAAGAGGTGGTGGCATTGGAATCTTAATTGAGAAATCATACAAAGTTACAGTAAGAAATCATCTCATAGTTAATTCATTTAAATATATGAATATTAAAATTTGATCTCGAAATGTAAATCTGCAAATAGTTATACTCTATAGACCACCGAGCAAAAGCAAAAGAATGTTTCTAGATGAATTTAATAACTTACTAGATACATTGAATGACAATCGAAATATAGTTATATGTGGTGATTTCAACCTACATCTTGATAACAGAGGAGACTCATATGTCAATGAATTTAGAGAATTGATTGACAACCACGACCTTGAAAACATGGTGTCTGAACCAACAGCTCAGTCTAATCATATACTAGATCTAGTTATAGTAAACAAAAACAACAACATCATACTAAATATGGAGATAGACCCTGACTGCTCTATATCCCCAATGCATAAGTTGATGTCTTTTGAAATAGACGTTAGAAAAAATGATGTAATACAGAAGGAAATCACATACAGAATTAAGACTAACTTTGATCCAAAAGAGTTCATTGAACAAAGCCTAAAGGATATAAAAGGGATAACACCAGTCTGTAACTGTGAAGAGAAGCACACCCTCGTAGAGAGACAATCCTGTATAAACTGCATTACTGATAGAGGTAAAACTATACTTACAACTTATTATAATAATAGGTGCCCGGAAATAACAAAAATAATCACAATTAAAGAAAAATCGAACTGGTTTGATAATGAATTACACGAAGAGAAAAAAAGAAAAAGAAAAATGGAGGATAAATGGAAAAGAAATAAAAATAATGAAAACTGGCAACATTACAAAGCAGCTAGAAATCGCTACAATTACCTTATCTTAGTTAAAAAAAAGGCCTATTATAAAAAAGTGTGCAATGAAAATGGCCCACGGAAAATACATAAGAACCTAAAGAAACTATTAGGTCTAAAGACAGAAATAGTGTTGCCTAACATAACTAATGAATCTAAATGCCTAGCAAATGATTTTATTGATTATTTTGAGGAAAAAATAAATCAAATCTGCTCCAGTTTTCACAACATCAGCACAACAGAGCGAAGGAATACATCAGCAACAGGTGTACATAAGCTAAGGGTATTCAAAGAGTTAAGTCAGAGTGATTATATGAGAATAATAAAGAAAGTAAAAAAAACCTACTGCGGAAATGATCCTTTTCCAATTAATCATGTAAAAGATGCAGAAAATTTCACCAGACTACAAGAGACCTACCGAAACATGGTAAATATGAGTCTAACAGCCAGTTTTCCCTGATTGTGAAAAAGTTGCATGTATCAAGCCTGTGTATAAAGGAAAAGGTGATGCAGACAATTTAAGTTCATACAGGCCAATATCAAATCTGTCATATTTTTCGAAAATTATTGAAACTGCTGTACACGAACAAACCTGGAAATATCTGAAAAAATCTAATGCCATACCTGATGATCAATCTGCATACAGAGAAAATTACTCCACAGAAACAACAGTGTTAGCGATAAAAAATGACATAACAAAAATTATAACAAATGGCAAGTGTTGCATTCTTGTAATGCTTGATCTAAGTGCAGCATTTGATACTGTAGAACATACATATCTGATGGAAGACCTTAAAGCTGTGGGCATCGTAGAACGAGCACACGACTGGTTTGTGAGTTATCTTGAAAACCGCAAAGTTAAAGTAGTAATATCAAATGTTGAATCTGAGACAAGAAAACTAACTCAAGGCAGTGTACTAGGTCCTCTCCTGTTTGAAATTTACACGATTGAACTGGCAAATATACTTGAAACTCACAGAGTTAAGTTTAAAGTATACGCTGATGATACACAATTCTATTTCCCAATAGAATCAGTTGATGAAGCTAAAAGAAAGATACATGAAATAATGACTGACACTAAGGCTTGGATGTTAACAAAAAAGCTCAAGCTCAATGAAGACAAAAGTGAATGTATTATTTTTGGAAATGAAAAAGATATAAAAAGAATCGAATGCTCCCAAAGAATTGAAATATGTCAATCGATCATTGACCTAAAGAAATCTGTCAGGAATCTTGGAGTAATCATGGATGATAGACTGACAATGAACGAACATATAAATAATATGGTAAGAAATTGTAACTATCATATTAGAAACATAGCATTTATTAGTAAATACTTAAGATGAAAAATCTATGGCCATACTCATTAATCAGCACATATTTTCAAGAATTGATTACTGCAACTCACTGTTCTATGGCTACCAAATTATCAGCTGAAGAAAATTCAGAGAGTACAAAACAGAACCGCTAGATTAATAAAAGGACTACACAATAGGGAAAGAATTACCCCTGCACTAATTAAAGTACACTGGCTACCGTAAAAGCGAGAATTGAATACAAGCTACTCTTACTAACGTTCAAGATACTGAACCAAAATGAACCAAAATATCTAAAAGAATGCCTGAATAAACTAGAACTAGAAACAAATGTTAACACAAGACACATGAGTGACAAACATAGGCTATCTGAACCAAGAACAAATAGTAAATTTGGTGAAAGGGCTTTTAGCTACTGTGCCCCTAGACACCATAATAAACTGCCAACAGAAATGAAGGACCCAAAGGGAGCAATTGAATTTAAGAAGAAACTAAAGACATTACTTTTCACAAGATCATATGATTTGGAAGATGCTACAATCAAAGAATTGTATAAGTTATAATGAAAATGTTTCGTTAGATGATTAATATGGACCCGCCCGAGAAGTAGTTCACTCGACTTCAGTGGAGGGTTGGATTTAAACCCAAAACAAGTAAGTAAACAAGTAAGTGTCCATTGATGGAAAAGACTATAACTGTTAAAGACCAATCTCCTTGGTTTGATGGAGAGACTTTAGGGAATCGGTTAAAAACTGAAAGTACATGGGTAGAATACAAAACTGCAGTGTGTCAATACAACTACCTATTAAGAAGGAAAAGAAGTGAATACTGTAAGAGAAATATCCGTGAAGCAGCAACAGTTACTGTATATTGTCTCCTAAATGGTATAATGGGAAATGTAAAAAAAAAAAAAAAGCTACCTGAGGGGTACAGTGACCAGGAACTAGCAAATAGTTTTCTAGTATTCTTTAAAAACAAAATTGAAATTATAACCAGGTCATTTGTAAATATTCAACATCAGATTTATGATACATCAGATACACAGATAGAATGAATGAGATTTAACAACATAACTCAAGAAGATATCACCCGGATTATCAAGAGAGCAAAGAAAACCAACTGCACGATTGATCCTATACCAATATCTGAAGTAATTGGACAAAGAAACTTCTAGTCTAGCCAAAATAATTATGAGACTAGACTGTGCAAGCATTGATGAATGTGTTTCCCAAATCTGAAAAAATGTCTATAGTCACACCGGCTCTGAAAAGTGCTCTGGACTACCAGGAATTAATCTTATATAGACCTATTTCAAATCTATCCTTTGTTTCAAAAATGCTAGAATACGTAATTCTTGAACAACTAGTTAGTCACTTAGAAGTAATAGAAGCTTTGCCAGACAACCAATCTGCTTACAGAAAACTATACTCTACGGAGACAGCCATCTGTTCTGTTGTAAATGATATGCTGGAAATGAGTGATTCAAATAAATGTATTTTAATATTACTCGATCTTAGTGCTACTTTTGATACAGTTATGCATGAACTGCTACTAAGTTATCTTTGGTCCATCGGCGTTGAAGATCAAGCTTTCGAGTTCCTGGAAGACTACTTTGTTGGCAGAAATTACTGTGTGCAAATTGGAAACTCATTTATCAGATGAACCTTTAAACAGAGGGATACCTCAGGGGAGTGTACTTGGCCCAATCTTATTCTGCATCTATACTTTTGGTCTATCAAAAATACTACAAAGACATGGTGTGAAGTTCAAACTATTTGTGGATGATGTACAATTTTTCTTCCCCATAAATAATATAGACGAGACTACTGAAACTCTAAACCGAATCCTTGATAGTGTTAGAGAATGGATGACAATTAAACAACTAAAATTAAATGAGAACAAAACTGAGTTTATGGTGGTGGGAAAGAGAAACAGCATGAAAAGCTTGGGTGATATTCAAATATACTTAGATAATGACTCAGTTCTAATATCTTGTAAAGTTCGTGACCTAGGCATATTTATTGGCTGCAACTTGTCTCTCAATGTCCAAATAAATATAGTAAAAATGCTGGTTATCATCTAGGAAATATTTCTTTAATAAAACAGTGCCTGGCTGAATATTCTGTAAAGAAACTTGTGATAAACTGTGTAATTACCAGAATTGACTACTGCACCCCCATCGACTACAATCTACCAAAAGTACACCTTAAGAAATTACAAAACATAATATACAGAGCAAGACTGATAAAAGGTGTCCCACCTAGAGAAAGGATCACTCCTATACTAATTGATTTACATTGGCTGCCGATTAAGGCGAGAATTAAGTTTAAAATATGTACAATAACCCACCAAGCTATCAGAACGGGTCATCCAAAGTATCTAAGAGAATTGTTACATATTGTGCAGCCAACAAATCATCCTGACAACGAGAATGGTTACATATGCTTTCAAACTATTAAAACCTAGATATATTTTTATTCTAGGCTCTAGAGCCTTTAAATGTGTGTGCCTGAGACTATACAATAAGGTTCCACAACACATCCGAATAATTGAAGATGTTAAGGCTTTCAAGAGGAAAATGAAGACTTTCCTATTCAGTGAGTGCGTAGATAGTGATGATCTTACCGTGAGCGAGCAATACGCATTGTGAGATTTTAAATGCTCCCGAATGAACATCATAAAATGACCATGGAGGTTCTGTATAGAGTAGGGTTCCCCTGCTGTACATGACCACATAAGCTGCCCTTAAAGTAAAGTAATTAATTAATGTGTTACAGCACTATCTTCCAAATTTCTGGAATGTTAAGGCAACTGCCAAGCCTTGTGTATTTGTTTTTGTGAATGTCTTTTTTTTTTCATTATATATCAAGTTATGTTTGAGAAATATCAGACATGAAGACCTGCAGTAGATGAAAGATCAGGAAAAAATATGAAAGACAGAAGTAATAGAACTCATGTCATGTCAAACTTATAAAAAGAAAATTTGAAATAAAGATGTGTGTGGTGGTGAAGATAATTTAGAATTTCAACGTTTGTTTACATTTTTATCTATCTTGAGATTTTTGCCTCTAGTGTATGATGTTTGTTTTCATTAGTCCTGATCAACTTCTGAATGACAATGAAACAGTAACCAAACTATGAAAAGGACAAAATACTATTTAGAATAGCTAATGAACTGAATTAAAGTTGCAGTACATTTATATTAATTACGATATTTGCTTTTGCATAACAAAACAAAATGTATGAATAGTCTACAAAACGGATTTTGAGCGAAGCGAAAAATCTATTTTTGGGTGAGATGGCCATGTCATCCTGATGGAAGTTCCTATAAGTAGCTTCCTAAGGAATATATGTACTACAGTGATATTCCCAGAGAATTTTACCTTTAGGTATCCAGAATTCTAACTCCTGGCGCGAATATCCTTAAATTTCTTTCAAGGATATCGCATAATATCAGAGGACGTATTCTTGACACGTCACATAGCAATCTGCACCCTTAATAGCGTTAACGCTTCGAGGGGGAAGTGACAGAATTGATGGGGAGCTGTATCAAGGTTACCCTAGTTCTCATACTATTAAGTATTACAACAGCGCCATATCCAATATGGCGAACATTCCTTGTAGCATTCAGCATGGTGCTACAGATACAGTACTTCGGAAGGGATACTGTGAAGGTCTTTTCTTTTTAGAAAAGAAGGGTGGGTCCATCAGGACAACATGGCCATTTCACCCAAAAATAGATTATTCGCTTTGCTCAAAATCCGTTTTTTGGGCTCAAGCCATGTCGTCCTGATGGAAGCATACCAGAGCATTAATATATCTGAGGATTTTCATCAGTGCCTTAACCTTGGGACAGCATTTCTATGGTCATTTGGACCAATTGAGACAAATGACGTTACCGTTATCTGTCACCATCACTAATCATAAATAATGTTAGTGTTTCCTGCCCCCTATAGGGAAGAGTCATTCTAGACAGTAGGAAAGGTTATATGCTTACCCTAAATGTGTTGAGGTTTTATACAGTTTTTATGTACAGTATATGCATTAGTTTTACTATCCTATCTGTATGTAAAAAGCTAAAAAATGTCTAACTACATGTGGTGGTAGTGTTGGAAAGAACTCAAAAAACATGATTTGCAGTTGTATTGGTGGCATAACTTGCGAAATTACCCTCTTTTACCTATGTAATTTTGTGCCTTTTCTTTACGTTCCCTTGTTTATTTCATGAATCTTTTCTAGTTAAGTTTGTAAAATTATCCTTGTTCTGAAATCTTCTTTGCTCCTACAAGAATACAATCTATTTTCAATAACAGTTTGACTTCAGCAAAACTGGAATGGCTGTGAGAATTTTATGAGGTAGTTATAACTACAGTACTGGCAAATTGAAGACAATCACTTTTGATTTTATCTGCAAACAGTACCCTGGTACTCTTGCTGCTTCTCAAATAGATTTTACCATTTTTAAATTTTAGCTTTCTCTTTCCAGAATAACTGAATAAGTGTGCAGACATTCCAGATATGTTTATGTAAACCTATTCTAGCTATTTACTGAGGCACTTAACCCAATTTTGGGGGATAGCCAACATAAAAAAAAGGAAAAAAAGAGGACCTTTCCTCTCTCCGATAAAACCTGGATAAATGAAATGAAACGTGCAAGTACAGTAGAACCTCTAATTGTCGACTTTGGATTTAACGGACTAAATTCAAATAACCAGAGTAATGTTCAGTTGGCAAAGGCTACAGTAAGAAAAAATACATAGTTCTGAGATATTTATATTCATCGACTATATTTATTTATATAAAGGTAATAAAACCATTTTGACATTACTTATTATTGGCATATGTTCGTAATGAATAGCCTATCCAAGGAATAATTCTATATCAATGAAATTAACTTTTTCTATGAGAGCCAATCTGAGAATATGTAAAAACACACAGTTGATTTCAAGTTATTGCTCTTGAGGATATGCACACATATAAATAACAAATAGCATTTGTAATACTGTACTGTATAGGTAAACGGATTTTGAGCGTCGCGAAAAATCTATTTTTGTTTCAGATGGCCATGACGTCCTGATGGAAGGTTCCTTTAGTAAGCTTCCCAAGGGTATATATGACTACAGTGATATTCCCAGAGAATCAAACCAAAGGTTTCACAGAATTCTAACTTCTGGCGCAAGTACCCTTGAGATTCACTCACAAGGATATCATATATAATCAGGGGATGTATTCTTGACACGTCACATGGCAGTCTGCACCCCGAATAGCCTTTACGCTTTGAGGGGGATACGTGGCAGAATTAGAAGGGTAGCCACATCAGAGGTTACCGTAGTTCTCCTACTACTATCGTATCACAACCGCGCCAATTCCCTCTGGCGGTCATTCCTTGTAGCGTTGTGCATGGTGCTACAGATACAGCAGTAGTTTGGGAGGGAAACTGTGAAGATCTTTTCTTTAGAAAAGAAGGGTGGGTCCATCAGGACGTCATGGC
This sequence comes from Palaemon carinicauda, assembly GCF_036898095.1. Classification (NCBI taxonomy): domain Eukaryota; kingdom Metazoa; phylum Arthropoda; class Malacostraca; order Decapoda; family Palaemonidae; genus Palaemon; species Palaemon carinicauda. Next base: position 55,981,813 of record NC_090735.1, read on the forward strand.
CATCTCACCCAAAAATAGATTTTTCGCTTTGCTCAAAATCCGTTTTTTGGGCTCAAGCCATGAGGTCCTGATGGAAGCATACCAGAGAATTAATGTACCTGTGGATTTTCATCAGTGCCTTAACCTTGGGACAATATTTCTATGGCCAAAAGGCCAATTGAGACAAATGACGTTACCGTTATCCGTCATTATCACTAAGCATAACAATGTTTGTGCTTCCTGCCCCCTGCAGGGAAGAGTCATTTTAGACGGTAGAAAAGGGGCCTCAAGGTAGCATATATTGTACGAACAAACATAAGTATACACTGAGAATACAAACGGTCTCAAGGTTTGTATATATTGCCGAACCAATATCAGTGTCCCTATCCATTGTTTGTAAGCATACAATGATATGAGAAATACTTACATGAGTAAGTCAAGGAACTCTGGCATCTTAAATATGCATTTCTTGGGTGAATTAGGATGCAACCGCATTTTAATAGACATTTATTTCTAATAAATGACTAAATGCTAAATGAATGTAGCATGATAAGGAAATTATACAACGGACATATACATAAATTAATGTTCCATTTTTTGAAAGGGGAAGAAATGATGAGTGCCACTCTCAGACTGAAGAAAATCACAAATTTTAAGTAATTTGTATTTTTCCTAACAGTACTTACCTTGAACTACTTTCTTAGGAGTATCTGGGATCTCCTCCCAACCGACCAAAATTTTGTGTAGTTTCCCCTATCTCCGTATTCTATAGTGGGTACCTCTGGTGGAGGAATACTCGCCATGAGGCGACCCGGGGGCAGAGAGCGTGCTCGCCCAGGTCTTGAGCTCCAGTAAGTTTATGATAGGTAAGGTTCCAAAAGTCCTGTAAGGCACTCGGGGCAGGATGGGTGGGCCATAACCCGAAAGTAGTTCGAGGTAAGTACTGTTAGGAAAAATACAAATTACTTAAAATTTGTGATTTGTTCCAACACGGAGTACTTACCTCGAACTACTTTCTTAGGACTTATACTTTAGGAGGTGGGAGTGACCTTCCGGACCGAGAGACCGTCTGGAGAAGGGAAAAAACGAACCTAGATAGGAGGCTAGATTCTGCTGACCCAAAAAGAGAAACGAAAAACTAGGGAAAACTACGCAAAAAACTATCTTAGTGTCTAAGTAACTCACCTCTGTAAGAGTCTTTGGAGATGTATGCATTCACTGAACGTGTACCCCATGGTAGGTGAAGGGATCAAGGGAGGGGAAGGGTGATACGGGGGGAAAGGTAAGGAAGGAACCTGTGTCTCTTGGACTTACCGCCCATGGCTTCCCCGGTGCTACGCCTTTAAATCTTCTGGAGTGCAGAAATGACAGGACCAAGAGAGAAGCTGTCCAAAGATTTCCTACAACAGTCCTTTAGGTAGTGAAACGTAAAAGTGGATTGTCTTGACCAAGTGCCTGCCCTCAGGATCTAGCCTACTGCCATGTTCCTCTCGAAGGCCAACGAAGTACTCAGGCCCCTAATATCATGGCGTCTAGGCTTTCCCGGAAAGGAGACCCCAGCGCTGTCGTAGGCTCTCATAATTACCTGCCGTAACCAGAAGGAGACGGTGTTCTTGGAGATTGGCTTCTTCACTAGCCCTGAAGAGACGAACAGATTCTTTATCCCAGGCCGAAGCCTGGACGTTTTCTCTAGGTACTTACGCACCGCCGTGACTGGGCACAGTAACAAGTCCCTCAGGTTGTCCGAACGCGGGATTGCTGGCACTGAGAACCCCTCAAACCTAGGGTTCCAGTAAGCTGGGTTCTGAGTCTTGGCTACGAAGTTAGGTAAGAATCTGAAAGTTGCTTCCCGCCAACCCTTCGAGTGTGAGACCTCATATGACAGCCCATGGAGCTCACTTACTCTCTTCGCCGACACAAGGGCTAACAGGAAGACCGTCTTGAGGGTGACCTCTTTGTCCAGAATATCTTTGAGGGGTTCGAAGGGCGGCTCTGACAGAACTTTCAGCACTCTAGCCACATCCCACTGGGGCACCCTAGAGGCCTGGGGGAACACAACTGTTCGAAACTCTTGATGAGCATTGAGATATATCTAGACGCTCCTAGATCAATGCCTTTCAGGAGAAAGACTTGGCCCAGCGCTGCCCGGACTCCCTTGATGGCTGGCATGGACGTACCCACGTCGTCTCTCAGATAGACCAGGAAGTCGGCTATCTTGTGAATGGAGTCCTGCAATGGCCTGATGTTCTGTGAGGCGCACCATTTAGTAAAATTGCCCACTTCGCCTGGTATACCGCGACCGAGGTCCGTCTAAGGTACCCCGACATCCTTGTTGCGGTCTTCGCCGAGTATCCTTCCCTCTTCAGGAGGCGCTCGATAACCTCCACGTGTGTAGGCGGAGGGACCGAGGGTTTTCGTGAAACCTTTGGAAGTGTGGTTGCCGGAGGAGGTCTGGCCTGTCTGGAAGGGGCTGAGGAAGGCGCGCCAGTTCCTTTAGGTCCGTGAACCATTCTCTCTCCGGCCACCAGGGCGCTACCAAAGCCATCCATAGGTTTTTCGCCCTCCTCACTCTGTTGAGAACTTGTCTGAGCATCCCGAAGGGCGGGAAGGCATACACGTCGAGATTGTCCCAAGGATGTTGAAAGGCGTCCTCGAACGCTGCTGTTGGGTCTGGCACAGGAGAACAGAACATGGGGATCTGTGCGTTTAGCCTCGTGGAGAAGAGGTCTATCACCGGCGAACCCCACTTCAGGATGACCGTCCGGGCTACTCTCGGGTGTAAGGACCACTCCGACCTTACTACTTGGCCCATCCTGCTGAGGCCGTCGGCCAGGACGTTCTTCTTTCCCGGAATGAACCTGGCTGTGACTTTGATCTGTTCCTCCGCCTCCCATTCCAGGAACTGCGTTGTGAGACTACACACCTCCTTCGACTTCAGTCCTCCTTGCTTCTTCGCTTAGGCCACCACCGTGGCGTTGTCGCACATCAGAGCCACGGTGTTTCCCTGGAGTAGATGGACGAATTCTCGGCATGCCCTTTGCACGGCCATCAGCTCTAGCTCGTTAATGTGACGGCTCTTCTCCGCGAGGGACCATTTCCCTTTTGCTGACTCGTCGAGAACGTGGGCTCCCCAACCCTCCTTGGATGCGTCCGTGAACAGCAGCATCTCCAGAGGATCGATTGCGATGGGCATTCCTTTGAGGGTGTTTGTCCTGTCGTGCCACCACTTCAGAACTTCCTTCGTCTCTGGGAATACCGGGACTATTTTGTGCGGGGAGTCCCCCTGGTTCCAGAGCTCTTTCAGATTCCATTGAACTCCCCTGAGTTTGAGCCTCCCCTGGGGGACCAACTTCTCCAATGACACGAGGTGACCTTCCAATCTCTGCCAGTCCCGGGCTCTCCAGGGCTGGTCCGTTAGTAAGGGTCGAAGTATCTGATCCAGATTGTCTAGCCTATCCGAGGAGGGGAAGGCTCTCACCAACTGGGAGTCTAGAACAATCCCCAGGTAGGTCATCCTGGTGGAGGGTGTCAGCTGTGACTTTTCCAGGTTGATGGTGATACCCAAGACACCGCAGAACCGTAGAAGCTTCGCGCCTTGCTCCCTCAGTGCTCCGTCTGAGGCTGAAAGTAACAACCAGTCGTCTAGGTACCGAATCAGGAGGATGCCCTGCTCGTGTGACTAGGCTGAGACTGTTGCGAAGACCCTCGTGAAGTCCCCCTCTCTCAAGGCCGCCAAGACCGACTTTGGGGTGTCCATCTTGAATTTGGTCTTGCAAACAAACTTGTTGAGGGCCGACAGATCTATGACCGGCCTCCATCCCCTTGTCGCTTTCTCCACCAGGAAGAGTCTGCTGTAGAACCCCAGTCCTGGATTCCTGACTGGTTCTACCGCCCCTTTGGCGAGCATGGCCGATACTTCCTCCTGCAATGCTGTTCTTCTCAAGGGGTCCTTGGGTGCCAACCACTCCGCCTGTTGGTCCGGGATCAGAGGGGGCGGTTCCGCTAGGAAGGGCAACCTGTACCATTCCTTCAGTACTGCTACGGTCCACGGATCCGCTCCGTGGTCCCGCCAAGCTTGCCAAGAGTGTTTGAGGCATCCCCCTACCTGAGGCTTTGGCAGAAGTAGGGGCCTCCCTCTCCTGGAGTTGGCATAGGCTGGTCTAAAATTAGACTGAGGGGCTGAACTACCCCTACGTGAGGGCTGCGGGGCTTGATGTCAAGACACCGACGGGGAGTCCCTCCTTGGCTGGACTGGCGAAACATGGGACTTGTGAGGGACGTCTGAAGAGGGTCTCCTGTTGGCTGGCCGTCTTGCAGGCGGGGGTCTGGGCTCTCCCGCCTCTTTAAGCTTCCTTACCCTCTCCATGACCTCCTCTACTGCCTTCAGGGGGAACACAGACTCTCCCCACACTGGTGAGTTCCTCAATGCTCTCGCCTCCCGCTCGGGTAACCTCCTTACCAGCTTGCTCAGCACTGTGTCCGTCTTCCGCAGGACCCAGTTGGCTGCTTGAGAGAGCGACTGGTAAGAGAGAAACTTGAGAGTTTTTCCCCCCGAACTAATCAGTTCCCTTAGCAAGGACTGATTCTCGGGGACGGAGAGGTCATGGGATGACTGGAATCCCACCAACGTGCAGGTCCACCAGTCCAACCACGAAGACACGTAAACCAGGTCTAGGGCCATCCTCCATCATGGAGGTTTCCCCTGGTGAGAAACACACCGGAGCGGAGGATGCCCTATCTTCAGCCGCTCCTTGGTTCAGGATGGCGATCGCTGGCTCGACCGTACAGGGACCTCCGCGACACCCCTCCGGGACATAAAAGCGTTTTTGCGTTTTAAGTCCCTGGAGGAGCTTGGAGGCACCCTGGCTCCTGGGGGTTTCCGCTTGGCTGGCTATGAACCTATCTATGTGGTCCATACCCAGCTTCACGTCCCTCGCCAGGGGGAGGGCTAGGGAAGGTTTCTGCTGTACTGGATTGTCTACCAGCCTGCTAAGGCCGGAGAGCCAGGCTTGTTCTGCCGAGGGCTTAGGCTCATCCTGCCTATGGTGACGCTTGATGAAGGCCAAGACCTTACTGTAGGTGGAGACGTCGTCCGTGGAGCATTCTCCCCATTCTATGAGGTCTTTCGCTATCTGATCCTCCGCATGGGAAGCCTCGTCGATGACGGCGGGATCCGCGTGGGGAGGAGGCATCTTCTTCTCGAGCCAAGCCATTGGCGGGGCGACCCGCTGATGGGGTGGATCCGCTGGGACGGGAGTAGCCGTCATGGGTCTACTCCCTCCCGCGGAGCATCGCAGAGCATCGCAGAGCTGCTGACTTCTCCGTACCAGCTGGCTGGTTTTGGCGGTTTTGGAAGGTTGTCGAGGGACCGGAGGCCGGGACAAAGCTGCCAGGCTGAAGGGGCGACTCTTTCCGCTGGGTGGATGGAGCAGGAGCCTTCGCGGATTTATGCTTGTCAACCGAGACCTGGTGCTTCGACCTCAGACGATGATCGGGTCTGCTGGAGGCGCCGTGCCGCGAGGGTGACAAAGAGGAGATGACTCCGGGGGGATCGTGACTCGCACCCTTTCACCTATCGACAAACGGCTCCTCTTGTCCTTTTTCCAGGAGGTCCTGGAACGTCTCCTGGAGTGGTGGGACCGTGAGCGGGACCTCTTCCTGCGGGACCTCTCCTGTCTCCTCCTCAAGTCCCTTGGGCCTTCATCCTCCGAGGAGAACGAGTCCGACAAGCGGGAGGAGAACGACGACTGGGAGGAAAGAGAGCCCGCCGAGTCGTCCGAGTCATCTCGAGTTGCTGGGGGATCCTCGTGCCGGTCCGCTGGCGAAGAAAGCTGTAGAAAGACGAGCAAGAGCGTTGACGACGGCGCCGGGGGAGACCAAGGAACCTCCTTGTGGGGAACCAGGTGTCGAACTCCTCCTCCAGTCTCATGGGTGACCTGAAGGGCGTCCTCGGAGGAGCCCATACGACGGGATCCGAACTCGGTGATTCTCCTTCCTTCTCAGCGTTTCCCCCGTTTGCTGAAGTACCTGAAATGCACACCCAAGATGCGGGGGAAGAGGCCGTAGCAGGCTTCCCCCACATCGGATCGTTGGTAGAGATGGGCCCTGCGGGCACCAGGACCTCGTCTCCCGAACACACTCCCGCCCCTCCCTCAGGCCTCCCACTTGCCTGAATCGACACAATATCCCCACCAACAGACATCTCAGACTCCTGGGGAAGGGCAATGGGCCGCTTCCCCACAACGGACTCACCTCGTCCCATACTCTGGGTAGGGGAAGGTGGTAGGGAACCCCTCTCCGAAGAGGCATCGGGCGACGCTAGAGGCGAGGAAATGCTGGACTTTTTCGGTGATCTCTTGGTAGCCTTCTTCTTCTTCGTGCCGTAGCGCACCCACTGGATCTTGTTCCAAGACTCGCACTCCGGACACGTGGCTGTAGGGGAATAGACAATGCCCCTACATGAAGAACACAAGGTGTGGGGGTCGACCTCCAGCTTGGAGAGAAAGGCACCACAAGATTTACCGGCCATAGGCCCGGGGCAACGGCGGGGATGCTCCATAACGAAACACTAAGCGCCAACCGACACAGGGACACAGAGAAAAGAGGTGGATAAGGTTAAGGAATGAACACGAGGGGACCGCGTGGGTACCGCGTGAAGACACAAAGGGACGGGGGACACAAAGGGTCGCACAGGGTGTAGAGAGCGCGGTGAGATGTTAATCACGTCGCGACCAGAAACTTACTGAAGGTCGAGACCTGGGCGAGCATGCTCTCTGACCCCGGGTCACCTCATGGCGTGTATTTCTCCGCCAGAGATACCCACTATAGAAAACGGAGATAGGGGAACTACACAAAATTCTGGTCGGTTGGGAGGAGATCCCAGATACTCCTAAGAAAGTAGTTCAAGGTAAGTACTCTGTGTTGGAACAAAGCTCTTTTAATAAGACTTCTCTTTATAATTTCTGTGCATGATATAGTCTAACAACACTGTGTACTATGTACACACGGCACTAGTGTTATCTGTATAATTTCATATCTGAGATTCTGAACAGATTTAGTGTTACCTTGGCAACACTTATTCAAAGGGAGGTCACACGAAAAATGATGACCCCTTCTCCTTTTAATTGATAGTCCCAATCAATTGACTGTTCATCGCAGAGCTAGACGACAAGGTCCAAAATACCACCTGCCGCCACCACATAATGCTTCAATTCATAGACTTGCTTAGCATAGTGTCTGTATGACACTCTGGACAACCTCCGTCCAGTAAATGAGCGAAGAGGCTCAAGTCCACACACTGAAAAGTTCAGTGATGAAGCAATCACTATCTGCATCAGTCGCCGACAGCTGTCAGCTGAGGAGAGGGAGTCTGGCCGGCTCCAGCAACCCACCGGCAATGGTAAGGTTGCAGGACGCCGGCTCAGGAAAGACAATGGCTCGGCCATCGTAAAAGAACAAAGGGGGGGGGGGGTCCTATACGAGGTATGGAAGGGGCCGGTAATGTTGCCGAACCAACACACCTTGAAGAAACTCTGTTTCAGTATCAGCACAACCCCAAGCAGCAGGAGAATCTTCTATTCTCCAGCAGAGGAGGCGCTAATACAGTTAAGGGGACGGCAGCCATGCCGTTTCCTCTCAACAAGGGAGAAACAGAGTTCCAATGCCGCGCCATCCTAGGCCACATGAGTATACTACTCTACAGCCTAGGGTCTGCGAGCATAAGACTAGTCTACTAGACAACAGGGAGAAGGTGGCGGCATCATGCAACCACTTTAGGTGTAGCCTAGGGAGGGCTAGCCTCCTATGCTGGCAGCTCAGCCGGCAGGGGAATGCAATTCACCCCGTCGACCGACTGCCGACATAAGACTACAGTAAATACTCTGAGATTCTGATCGAATCCCAAAACTTGCCGTCTTCTGTTAAGGGATGAGACAGAAAACTCTAGGCTAGTCATGCCTGAATTCGAAATTCAAGGCCGACGCAATAGGGTTGTAGCCTAAGGCTACTCTCAGAGGGAAGAGAGATTACCCATAAATCTCTATTCGAGACAAGTAACGGCTATAACAATTCCAGGAGATATCATTCTCTAATGAATGATAACCGATACACGAGGGTAACCGGGGGAAATGTCGAAAGTATATGTTGTCTAGGCTAGGTTACCTAGGCAAGGCGAGATCTCGGTTATCTAAAATCACCGAAACTCTGACATATACGATCGACACAGAAAAGGGAAAATTATGCATATAAAGGGATTTTGATGAAGGAAAAATCTATTTCTGGGGAGAGACCTGTGGCGCCCGGTGAAAAGGGTCCTTCTTATACACTTTTCTGATATAAACCTTCCAATTATACCAAAGAAAGATAAAAGCATGGAATGCAGAGGTTACTACCCTCGCGCGAGCACCTTGTGGGTGTCGTGTATAAAGCAGAGGCGCGTGAAAACCACTATTCACAGGCTGTCTTCCATTTAGCTAATTCCTTCGTCAAAGGGATGGGCCGATACAGAGGCACCAGCTACGCTACCAGAGCCACGCCACCGACGCCCCGACGCGAGCGCCATCTGAACAACATCCTTCTGTATTGGACATGATGGCTTGGAAAGGAATGGGTGGGATCGTGCAAAATAATAGGGAAGGGTTTCACCGGGCGCCACAGGTCTCTCCCCAGAAATAGATTTTTCCTTCGTCAAAATCCCTTTTCTGGGTCGACCTGTGGCGGCCGGTGAAAATGTACCAGAGAATGCCTTCCAAGCCCAATGATAACTAGTAACCTAATGCGGGGAGAGAAAAATCACCATGTAAGGAAAACCATATATTATATTAAGGTAAGTAAGCATAAATCATAAACTAGCCACAGGACATAGTGAGCGTAAGGCTAAACAAACATGATAACAAGCAAGCCTCCGAGTATCAGAGCACAACATGCAACAAAATTGACATGGCTAAGAATAACCCAACACTAAAGTTACGGTAAACACAATAACAGTTACAACCATATTAACTAAACATGGAAAAAACTTAGGGTTAACGAACCACCAAGGGAGCGGCGTCGTGGTGCGAGTGGCGGGTAGGAGGGAGCAGAAAAGAGATGGATGAAAGGAAGAACAAGAGATCACTGGGGAGAGATAAGGCTCCCAGCTGCAACCGTTGGGTATTTAAGGGCCTGTAAGTTCTTTAGATAGTGGCGTTTGAAGACCATAGGAGATTTCCAACCCGTGTACATTTTAAGGTCATCAAAATCCATATTTTGGAAATAATTGATGGAGGTAGCTACTGACCGGATATCATGAGCATGGGGAAATGATCCCGGATTAGCTTGTTTAATGAAGTGTAGGATTTGTTGCCTAATACCTTGAATGGAAATAGTACCTCCTTGTTCTCTGATAAACAAGGGGCCAGACGAGCAGGTGGCAGTTCTAGCTAAAAAGGCCCTGAGAGTAGTGACTGGACATAGAGAAGTATCTTGGAAAAGAGGAATAATCTTCCAAGGGGACCACCTATTTTGGGGGTCCTCATTTTTAGCTAGGAAAGCTCTGTCTGGAGAAAGAAGTACTTCACCTGAAGGGAGGAAATCTATGTTTTCAGAGTTTCGTGAGAGAGCTGCTAGTTCTGAGATTCTAGCACCCGAGGCCAAAGCTGTTAGAAATAAAGTTTTCCTAAGAAGATCGATATAGGAGCAGGATTCGTTGTCCGTGTCTGAAGCAAGTTTGAGGACATCATTCAGAGACCAAGAGACCTTTTGTGAGCGAACCGAAGGTCGAAGCCTAGCACATGCTTTTGGAATAGATGAGAAATAAGAATCCGCCAGGTTAATGTTAAACCCAACCTGGAAGACCTTCTTCAAAGCTGACTTAATGGTGGTTATAGTGCTAGCTGCTAGGCCTTTGTCAAATATGGACCTAAAGAAGGAGATGGCTAAATTAGGAGTCATAACAGTATGGTCTGAATTCTTTAAGAAATCTGCTAGTTTTGTCTGATTCTATAAAGAGGACATTATCCGGGTCGATGTTCGCATCCTTACGAGCCGCAAACTTCATGAAATCCAAAAAGTTAGGGTTTTGGCTATCCTTGAGGAATCTGACACAGTCCGAGTTTGGACTACTTGGGTCAGTTTGGGGAATGGGATCCGGAAGGGACGGAGTTTCAACTCGAGGAGGAGAGGAAACCAACTGCTCTTTGGCCAGTGAGGTGCTACTAAAGCCACTGCCCCTTGGAAGGAGCGTAGTTTGTGTAAGACTTTCAGTAGAAGATTCACTGGAGGGAATAAGTAGATCTTCTTCCAATGGTTCCAATCCAGGGTTAATGCATCCATGGCATAAGCCTGAGGGTCCAGGTTCGGGGTCACATAACAGGGGAGTTTGTGATTGAGTTGGGTCGCGAATAGATCTACCTGGAGACCTGGGACCAGCCTGAGTATCCAACGGAAGGAATTTACGTCTAGGGACCATTCTGATCCCAGTGGTTTTGTCCTGGATAGTGAGTCCGCTATCACATTCTGGACTCCTGCTAGGTGAGTTGCTGACAGGAACCAGTTTTTGTCGGCTGCCAAGGCGAAGATAGTGACCAGGATCTGATTCAGGTTGGGTGACTTGGAACCTCCTCTGTTGATGCAGTGTACTACTGCTGTGCTGTCTGAGACCACTCTGATGTGGGTCGACCTCGGAGGAGAGGTTCTCTTCAGGGTCAAGAACACCGCCATGGCTTCGAGAACATTGATATGGAACTGTTTCATGGCGGGTGACCAAGAGCCCTGAAACATCGGATGTTGGGAGTAAACCCCCCATCCACTCAGAGACGCGTCAGTATGAATTGTCACTTGTGGAGAGGGGAACTGTAGAGGAACCGATTTGGAGAGGTTCCTCCGTTCGGACCATGGTCGTAGTCTCATTTTTAAGACGGAGGGGATCTTCGAGATCTTGTCTCTCAAAGGTATTGTAGCTCTCTTTCTCCAAACTCGATTGATGTCTTTGAGTTTGGCTTTTAATAGGAGATCGGTTAGTGAGGCAAATTGGAGAAGGCCGTGGATTCGTTCTAGAGCTCTTCTGGACACCTGTTTGTGTTTGAGAAAGTTCCTGACCTTGGAAGCTATCTCCCTTACCTTTTTGGGAGGAAGGGAGAGCCTGTGCTTTGAAAGGTCCCACCGGATGCCTAACCATTCGAAGTGGCTTGATGGTTGTAGGCGAGATTTTTGGAGATTGACTTGGAATCCCAGTTTGCCGAGAAATTGAATGACCTTTGTCGTAGCTCTGTTGCATTCCTGGTTCGACTGAGCCCAAATGAGCCAATCGTCCAGATAGGCGATGATCTGTATCCCTTGGTTCCTGAGTTGTTTGAGCACTGTCTCTCCCAGTTTAGTGAAGATCCTGGGAGCAATGCTGAGACCGAAGGGCATGACTTTGAATGCAAAGGCTTTCTTGCCGAGACGGAAGCCTAGGTAAGGAGAGAAGTTTTGAGCTACCGGCACATGATAATAGGCGTCGGTAAGATCGATAGAGGTGGTGATGGCCCCATGGGGAAGTAAGGTCCGTACCTGAGAGATAGTCAGCATACGGAACTTGTCGCAGAGAATGTAAGAGTTTAGTTTTGACAAGTCCAGAACTACTCTCAACGCCGACGAGTCTTTCTTTGGAACTGTAAACAGGCGGCCTTGGAATTTCAGGGATCGAACCCGTTTGATCGCTTTCTTCTTGAGTAACTCTGTGGTGTACTCTTTCAGGATGGGAGTGGGTTTCTGGAAGAAGGTCACTGGTGGAGGTGGAGATCCCTGTGACCATTTCCAACCCAAGCCTTTGGATATTATGCTGTGAGCCCATGGACTGAAGGTCCAATGGTCTCAAAAGTGATAAAGTCTCCCTCCTACCGGGAACACATCATTGCGAGGGAGTGAACCTAGGTCCCTTCCCTCCACGAGCACCCCGTGCTTTAGGTCCGCCTCGCTGGCGGAACTGTCCTCTACCTCTGTAGCTTCCCTCCTGGTGTCCATGAAAGGAACCAGAGGATTCGTAGCTAGGGTTGTATGCTGGAGAGGACATCCAAGTGGGGTTGGGCTGTGCACCTGGGGGAGCAGTGAGGTAGACTACTTGCTGAGGGGGAGCCGGTTGTTGAGAAGTCGAAGCAGAGGGGGACTGTGTCGACGTGTGGGGAACTGACGATTGGTGGTAGTGGCCCCGGTTCGTCTTGTAAGGAATTAATCTCTGCTTCTTCTTGAAGAACGTTTGCTTGTGGGATTCGATCTTCCTTTTGGTTGAGAGGCCCCCACCTTACTTGCAAATTTTGGTTTGCCCTCGCAGCGTCCTGAAGAACCTTATCAACTTCGTTCTGAGGGAATAGGTTCTTACCCCAGCAGGAGGAAGCTATCAGCCTGTTCGGTTCATGTCTGATGGAAGCCTCAGACAGAACGAATTTCCTGCAGCTAACTCGAACCGACCAGAAGTCGTGGAGGTCCACTTGGTAGGACAGAAGTAGGTTCTTTGTAAAAACCCTGAACAATGTTTCCGTGGGGTAAACAGATGCTAGGGACTCTATGGAGGTGATGGAGTGGAGGGACCTAGCCAGCCTATTACGGGTCTCAAACTCAGTTTTGAGAAGACTCTCTAGTAATCTGGGGAGCTTCTCAGAAAAAAGAGTAGAAGCACAGTCTGGGTCTAGCTTCCCCACTGTGAAGGTAGAAGATGCGTCGTCCCAGGTTGCAGAGGTACTCGGAATAAGCAATGAGGTGGGGTCCGTCTCCTTGAGAGCCGGCATGGTAGAGCCTTCCTTGATGGCCTGTATTGTCAGCTCTGTGATTTTGTCTATGAGCGATAAAGAGATGGACGCTGCCGTCGTAAAAATAGTGAAGGCACCTTTGTGTGGGGTGAGCTTGGAGTTATTACACCCCCACTCTGATAGAGTTCTGGCCCAGATAGCTTGGGCCTGCTCTTTCGGAAATATCACCGTTTCCTTCGGTACCTTGTCCATTCGAACCAATGCATGCTCCTTTAGGCGTGCGAAGCCATTGAATGGGAATTCTAGCCCCGGGGGGTAGAATTCCAGGTCCTCTAGAGGGCGGGTGCCTATGCCCTCTAGAGTTAGAGAACCATCTAAGTATAGGGCATGCAAGGAAAACCTCCAAGGATTGTTTTTATCGAAGGGAGGTAGCTTCGATGTGTCTGGGGCTGAAGGAGGTGGAATCTGAGTTCCGGAGCGGATCAGAGTAGCCACCATATCTTTAAGCTCTGTCATAGCTCCAGACTGTTGTTGAATTTGCTCCTTGACTATATCCCTGATCAGGGCGACGGGGAAGGAGGGTACCTGAGAGCCACCCGTTGGTGGTGCCTTGGACTTGAAAGATTTGGACTTCTTAGAAGTCACGGTTTTATGGGGAGCAATATGAACATCAGGAGCACTCGAGGGTCCGGGGACCGGTAACGTCGATACTGGCAAAGCTGAAGACTTATAAGTACGTAGTGGCTTCACCTTGGGTCGTACGGGGACAGAGGGATCCCGAGGAGAAGCCTTAGGCTTATCAAAGCCGAGAAAGGAAGAGGTAGAAGAAGGAGTAGGAGAGAAAAGGGTTTCCACCAACTTGACACCACTTACCTGCTCGTCCATGGGTTCCACGTCTAGATCTAGATCTGTCACGTCCAACGGTAAAAGGGGTTCATCTTCCGCGGAAAGGGTTGCTCTGACTTCTTCAATTAAAGGGGCAGCAACTTCCGAAATGACTGCTGCAGTTGTCGAGCCTGGGAAGAAACGGGAGGCCATGTCTCCATCGAGGAGCCCGACACCCAAAGACGAAGAGCAGCCCTTGCTGACCGAAGAGAGTCATCATCGGCCTGAAAGAGTTGAGGTGATTAGTGATGAAGGAGAAGGATCGTCCTCCGAAATATACCACGATATATAATTAAGGGACAAATTAATGTCTGCCGAAGATAAACAACGAACAAAACGAAAACCCACTTACATCATCATTCAGGAGTATTGAGGACAACTCGTAACAGAGTGTGCACGATTCCGGGAACCAAACCATATATGGGGCTTGTCCCGGCTCCCGAATAAAGGAGATGGCATAATGTGCATGTGAACGACAGAGGTCATGTCCAACGGAGACGTTGAATGAGGCGGGGCAGCCCTGGGCAGCACAACGGACCTTCTGTAAAAGAAAGGAGACATAAGTCTGGATGTTCCTTGAGACTCTGGTAAGGGATTAAGATCTACTAACAGAGCCTAGATAAAATGAAATATGTGTGCTTAGGGGAATTCAGTGATTGAGAGCCGGAGCTCCATATTAAAATACGGTAAATACTGTATGAAAGTTTCCTGCACCGGAGTGTGCCGGAGCAATGGAAATGGGTCTGTATCACTATAAATATTATTAAAATAAGAATAAATAATCTAATGAAATCTGCCGAACCTCTGAGGGTCGGGGATCCAGTGACAGGCCCGTAATGAATAAATTATAAAACACAAGCAGTAGCTAAAGGCTAAGGCTAATATTATAGTTAAGCGTATTGGTGATCTCCGGTGAAGCCGGAGGTCGGTGAAAGGTCCTGAATAATTCAATTGTGATTAATAATGAATATTTGTGTGGATATGGCCGTGGCCGGAGACCGGTGTAAGGGCCACCGGAGGATGAGGCCCTCCCAGAGGGTTGTATCTAAACAATATATTTAGGCCCTTCGAGAGGGTTGTGTCTAAACAATATATAACAATAGTTCCAAACTCATTGAGTATCCCTCATGGCGGAGTAGAACTCAAGGCGGAGTGGATGAATGTTCAGATCCTACTCCCAAGCCGTAACGGGGAGAGGACGGAACTACGAGGGGAACAGGGGGGGGGGGGGGGTTCTTAATGACATCCCAAAACAATAACTCACACAGTAACGGGACCTATTAAATAACGCTATCTATCTCAATAGTAACCACAAACTAAATAACTCGTAAGATATCATATACCCGTAGAGGGAGAGGGGGGGAGGGAGAACTCGTTGAACGCACAAAACGGAAAACGGGAAATCCACTTCTCATACCCGAGGTTAAGAAAGAAAACGAGAGAAAGGGTAACTCGTGACTGGCTACAGAAAACGGGAACTCCAATCTCTCGCTCTCGTGGTTACACTATAAGAACCTAATAAGCACACAATGATATAAGTATAACAATAAAATTGTAACGTCAAATACAAGACTACGAACGAAGAAAAACGTCTGCTATAACCAAATTTAAAAGGATATAGTCCACTGACGAACGCCACGCAGGGCGTGTACTAAACTATAATAAAGCTAGAACGCTATTCTTGTTCGCAGACTGGACTTTCTAGCAAAAAGTACCATGGGAAATAATAATAATAATAATAATAATAATAATAATGGTTCAAAAAGGCATAAGGCCAGTGACTTAACCAAGAACCTAACTGACAGAGTACCAAATGGGCAAGACTAACATGAATTCCCAGCGAGACAAAGCAAAACAACAATGGCTGCCGACACCGCGGAGGGCCCAGCCGGTCGAAATAAAAACAGACTATACTGGGAAGAGGACAATTGCCCGGTACTACAAAAAGCTGTCAAAACAAACTATGGTACTTAACATTGGAATGGGTGAAGTTGGAGCTTCGGTCATGACTAAATAAATCCACGAAAGTGAAAACACCGAGAGCACAAAATTCTACAAACACGCTAGCAAGTCCAAAGTAGAAGGATGTTGTTCAGATGGCGCTCGCATCGGGGCGTCGGTGGCGTGGCTCTGGTAGCGTAGCTGGTGCCTCTGTATCGGCCCATCCCTTTGACGAAGGAATTAGCTAAATGGAAGACAGCCTGTGAATAGTGGTTTTCACGCGCCTCTGCTTTATACACGACACCCACAAGGTGCTCGCCCGAGGGTAGTAACCTCTGCATTCCATGCTTTTATTTTTCTCTGGTATAATTGGAAGGTTTATATCAGAAAAGTGTATATGAAGGACCCTTTTCACCGGCCGCCACAGGTCGACCCAGAAAATATCTTTACAAGTATAAAATGCCTAAATAGCTTTCATAATAATAATTAATGCTATTTAAACCGGGAATGTCGTTCTGCCAACTAAATAACACATGCCCAATGAACGACAGCACCCATGGCGACACCAGTAATCGGCGTAGATCCAATCACAATGAATACACTAATTTCATTGTGAGGCAGGAATTAATATACATATTGTAAAGAATGAATACTCAACTTTCTAGATGGATGAAAGAAGCTGTAGAAAGCATAAAGATCCTTAGAAATCGATCGAAAATGTCAGATCAACAGGGAACACCACCGTAGCGAGACGCTACAAATTAGGGAATGACCGCCAGAGGGAATTGGCACGGTTGTGATACGATAGTAGTAGGGGAATTAGGGTAACCTCTGATGCGGCTACCCTTCTAATTCTGCCATGTATCCCCTTCAAAGCCTAAAGGCTATTCAGGGTGCAGATTGCCATGTGGCGTGTCAAGAATACGTCCCCTGATTATATACGATATCCTTGGGAGTAAATCTTAAGGGTACTCGCGCCAGAAGTTAGAATTCTGTGAAACCTTATGTTTGATTCTCTGGGAATATCACTGTAGTCATATATACCCTTGGGAAGCTACTTAAGGAACCTTCCATGAGGACGTCATGGCTTGATCCCAAAAAAGATGATGTTATTACAAATGTTGTTACTGTATCCATAGACTATGAAAATAAATAAAATAAAGCTGTTTCTATATATTTTTTTCATAGTTATGATGCCCAAAAGGAAAAGCCTTGATTTACTACTTTAATTGCCAACCACAAGATATGGACGAATGAATGAATGCATTTGCGCATCCAATTGATAACTATTGACACTAATAATTTTTAGTAAAATGAATGCAAACTATGGCACAGTAGTCTGTAACATATTAGTATTTCTGCAATATTTATTATAAGTTATTAGAAATTATATATTCAAGGTAAGCTGAGAAAATGTAAAGATTTCTGATTTAATCTACTTCTGTGAAACGTATCAGTACATATAAATAAACTGTGATCTTAAGGGATTTTGACGAAGGAAAAATCTATTTCTGGTGAGAGACCAGTGACGCCGGTAAAAAGGGTCCTTCTTTACACTTTTCTAATATAAATCTTCCAAATATACTAGAGAAAGATAAAAGCATGGAATGCAGAGGTTACTACCCTCGCGCGATCACCTTGTGGGTGTCGTGTATTTAACAAGGGTGTGTGAAAACCACTATTCACAGGCTGTCTTCCATTTAGATAATCCCTTCATCAAAGGGGAGGGCCGTGACAGGCCCTAGAGAATACGGTTGGGCTACCCCACCGACACCTACTACTCGCGCTCTCCAGGTCATCCTTCTGCAAGAACATATGGCTTGGCAAGGAAAGCGTGGGTCCGTACAAAAATAACCGGGAAGGGTTTCACCGGGCGTCACAGGTCTCTCCCCAGAAATAGAGTTTTCCTTCGTCAAAATCCCTTTTCTGGATCGATCTGTGACGGCCGGTGAAAATGTACCAGAGAATGCCTTCCAAGCCCAATAAAGTAATAACATAATGCGGAGAATTCAATCACCATGTACGACAATAATATAATATAATAATGTAAGAAACGTCCAATTACCAACTAGCCTAAATAACTAAGACGACAAAGAATCAACTGAGTGTCGAATCGCAAAAGGCATCAAACCTTACATGTCTAAGCATATCTAAACCTTAAAGAAACGGTAACTACAATAACAGTTAAACCATAGGAATTAAACGTGGCAAATATCATAGGGCTAACGAACTACCCAGAAGAGTGGCGACGTGGTGTGAGTGGCGGGTAGGAGGGAGAAGAGAAGAGATGGAAGAAAGGAAGAAGCAGAGATTAATGGAGAGGGAAAAGGCTCCCTGCTGCCATCGTCGGGTATTTAAGGGCCTGTAAGATCTTTAGATAGTGGCGTTTGACAACCATATGAGATTTCCAACCCGTATATTTTTTAAAAGTCATCAAAGTCCCTGTTCTGGAAGTAATTGATGTAGGTATCTACTGTCCGTATATCATGAGCCTGGGGAAATGATTCCGGATTAGTATGTTTAAAGAAGTAGAGGATTTGTTGCCTGATACCGTGAATGGAAATAGTACCTCCTTGTTCCCCGATAACCAAGGGGCCAAACGAGCGGGTGGCAGTTCTAGCTGGGGAAGAAGAATAATCTTCCGAGGGGAGCACCTATTTTGCGGATCCTCATTTCTTAGCTAGGAAAGCATTGTCTGGAGAAAGGAGTTCTTCGGCTGAAGGGAGGAAATCTATGTTTTCCGGGTTCGTGGGAGAGCTGCTAGTTCTGATATTCCATCACCTGAAGCCAAAGCCGTTAGAAATAAAGTCTTCCTAAGAAGAGTGATAAGAGCAGGATTCACTGTCCGTGTCCGGCGCATTTTGACGACACCGTTCATAGACCAGAGTCCTTTTGTGGCCGAACCGAAGGTCAAAGCATAGCACATGTTTTTGGAATAGATGAGAAATAGGAATCAGCTAGGTTAATGTTAAACCCAACAAGGAAGACCTTCTTCAAAGCTGACTTGCTGGTGGTTAAAGTGCTAACTGTTAGGCCTTTGCCAAATAAGAACCTAAGAAAGAGATGTTTATATTCGGAGACATACGAGTATGGTCTGAACTCTTAGGGAATCTGCTAGTTGTTAACGGCCGAATCATATTGGCGAATTGTCGAGTCCGTTTTGTCTAATTCGATGAAGAGATTGATTTCCGGTTCAATGTTCGCGTCTCTACGAGCTGCAAACTTCCTGTAGTCCACAAAGTCAGAGTTTTGGCTACCCTTGAGCAATCTGACACAGTGAGTTTGGATTACTTGAGTCAGTTTGGGGAACGGAATCCGGAAGGGACGGAGTTTCAACTCGAGGAGGAGAGGAAACCAACTGTTCTTGGCCAGTGAGGTGGTACTAAAGCCACCGCCCCCCTGAAGGAGCGTAGTTTGTGTAAAAGTCTCATTAGAAGATTCACTGTGGGAAATAGGTAAACCTTCTTCTAATGGTTCCTGAGTATCCACCGGAATGAAATTATGTCTAGAGACCCTTCTGACTCCAGTGGTTTCGTCCTGGCTAGTGAGTCTGCTCTCACATTCTGGACTCCCGCAAGGTGAGTTACTGACAGGATCCAGTTCTTTTCTGTTGGCCAGGCGAAGATAGTGACCAGGATCCGATTCAGGTTGGGTGACTTGGATCCTCCCCTGTTGACGCAGTGTACTACGTCTGTGCTGTCTGACACTACTCTGTGGCTCGACCTCGGAGGAGAGAGTCTCTTCAGGGTCAAGAACACTACCATGGCTTCAAGAACATTGATATGGGTCTGTTTCATGGCGGGTGACCAAGACCCCGGAAATATCTGATGTTCGGAGTAATCCCTCCATCCACTTAGAGGCGCGGCTGTATGGAATGTCTCTTGTGGAGGTGGGAATTGTTGAGGAACTGATTTGGAGAGGTTCTTCGGTTCGGACCATGGGCATAGTCTCATTTTCAAGACAGGGGGGGATCTTCGAGACCTTGTCTCTTAAAGGTACTGTAGCTCTCTTTCTCCAAACTCGATTGATGTCTTTGAATTTTTGTTATTGAAGTGAATTGGAGAAGGCCGATGATACTTTCTAAGGTTCTTCTGGACATCTGTTTGTGTTTGAGAAAATTCTTGATCTTGGAAGCTATTCCTCTTACCTTTTTGGAAGGGAGACAACGTGTGCTTCGAAAGGTCCCACTGAATGTCTAACCATTCTAAGTGGCCTGATGGTTGCAGGCGAGACTTTTGGAGACTGACCCGAAATCACAGGTTGTCGAGAAATCGAAGTACTTCCTTCGTAGCTCTGTTGCCTTCTATGGCCGACCGGGCCCAAATGAGCCAACCGTCCAGATAAGCCATGATCTGTATCTCTTGGTTCCTGAGTTGTTCTAACACTGTCTCTCCCAGTTTCGTGAATATCCTGGGATCAATGTTGAGGCTGAAGGGCATGTCTTGAACGCAAAGGCTTTTCTGCCTTGGCGGAAACCCAGATAAGAAGAGAAGTTTCGAGCTATAGGCACATGATAATAGTCGTCGGTAAGATCGACAGAGGTGGTGACGGCCCCACGGGGAAGTAAGGTCCGTACCTGAGAGATAGTCAACATACGGAACTTGTCGCAGAGAATGTAAGAGTTTAGCTTTGACAAGTCCCGGTCCACTCTCAATGCCGACAAGCCTTTCTTCAGAATTGTGAACAGGCGGCCTTGGAACTTCGGTGATCGGTCACGTTTGATTGCTTTCTTCTTGAGTAACTCTGTGGTGTACTCTTTCAGGATGGGAGTGGATTTCTGGGAGAAGGTCACTGGTGGAGGAGGAGGACCTTGTGGCCATTTCCACCTCAAACCTTTAGAGATTATGCTATGAGCCCACGGACCGAAGGTCCAATGGTCTTGAAAGTGGTAAAGTCTCTCCCCTACCGGGACCACCTCGTTGTGAGGGAATGAACCTAGGTCCTTTTCCTTCCCCGAGCTCCCTTTTTCCTAGGTCCACCTTGATGGCGGAACTGTCTTCTACTCCTGTATCTTCCTCTCTGGTGTCCACGAAAGGAACCTGAGGGTTCGGAGCTAGGGCTGTATGCAGGCGAGGGCATCCAAACGGGGTTGGGCTGTGTACCTGGGGAATCAATGAGGTATCCCACCTGATGAGGGGGGATCCGGATGCATAGGCGTCGAATCAGAGGAAGACTGTGATGTCGAGTGGGTAACTGACTATTGATGGCAGTGACCTCGGTTCGTTTTGTAGAGGGCAACTCTCTGCTTCTCCTTGAAGAAAGCTTGCTTTTGGTCTTCGACCTTCTTTCTGGCAGTGAGGCCCCGCCTTTCCTGCAATTTTGGGTTGCTCTCGTATCATCTTGTAGAACCTTGTTCACCTCCTCCTGAGGGAAGAGGGTTTTACCCCATCAGGAGGAAACTATCAGCCTGCTCGATTCCTGTCTGATAGAGGCCTCAGACAGAACGTATTTCCCACAACTAACCCGATCAGATCACCAAACGTGTAGGTCGAATTGGAAGGGCAGAGATTGGTTCTTCATGAATATCCGAAACAAAGTCTCAGTGGGATAAATCGAGGCTAGGGTCTCCCCGAGGTGGGGTCTGGCTCTTTAAGAGCTGGCATGGCCGAACCTTCTTTGTCAGCTTGAATAGTAAGACCTGTCCATTTATCCATAATAGGCAAGGCAACAATGAGAGCAGTTGTAGATATGGCGTATTCCCCATTGTGTGGGGTGAGCTTGGAATTATCGTACCCCCCAGACCGACAACATCCTGGTCCAGACAGATCGGGCCTGCCCTTTAGGAAATATACTGTTACCTTCGGTACCTTGCCTAACCTAACGAAGGCATGCTCTTTCAATCGAACGAATCCGTTGAATGGGAATTCTAGTCCCTGAGAGTAAATTCTAAGTCCTCCAGAGGGCGGACGCCTATGCCATCCAGAGTTATGGTACTATCTATATATGGGACATGTAAGGCAAATTTCTATGTGTTGTTTTTATCGAAGGAGGTTACTTCGATACGCCTGGGGCTGTAGGGGGAGTCATCCGAGTTCCTGAACGGATCCGACTCACCATCATATCTTTGAGCTCCGTCATAGCCCCTTGGCTTGCCCTAGAATGTGTTGTATCTGCTCTTTAACCCTACCCCTGGCTTTTAGCAGTCACGGTTTTATGCAAGGTAATATGAACATCAGGATCCTTTGAGGGTCCTAGGTCAGTGACGCAGGTAATTGCAAAGCTGAAGGCTCAAAACTCATCACCACCTACCTGCCCGTCCATGGGGTTGATGTCCAACCCTAGAGAGGACACTCCGAGGAGATAGGGTCCTCTAGATGGAGCATTCCTTCCAAACCTTGATACCCAAGGGCGGAGAGCCGCTCTTGCAGGTCGGAGAGATTCATCATCATCCTGAAAGAAGTGAGGGGATTAGTGATGAAGAAGACCGTTCTCCTCAATAAGCAATGCATACATTAATCCGGATCAAATTAAATCATCGCCAAAGGATACCAAAAGGAAACATATTAGAACCAACTTACATCATGGGTCAGGACTAGGGAGGACAGCTCGTAGCAGAGCATGCATGACTCCGGGAACCATACCATGTAGGCGGACCTTCTGTAAAAGAAAGGGGACATAAGTCTGGATGTTCCTTGAAACTCTGGTTAGTGATCCTATTCACAGGCTGGGATCAACCGTATAACTATAACTAATAATAATGCCTATATTTCTGGGTCGATCTGTGACAGCCGGTGAAAGTCCTTCTTTTCTAATATAAATCTTCCAAATATACTAGAAAAAGATAAAAGCATGGAATGCAGAGGTTACAACCCTCGCGCGAGCACCCTGTTGGTGTCGTATATCTAACAAGGGCATGTGTAAACCACTATTTAC
The DNA here is from genome assembly GCF_036898095.1 of Palaemon carinicauda. Lineage (NCBI taxonomy): Eukaryota > Metazoa > Arthropoda > Malacostraca > Decapoda > Palaemonidae > Palaemon > Palaemon carinicauda. The sequence goes on from NC_090735.1 coordinate 56,004,195, forward strand.
AGGCTGTCTTCCATTTAGATAATCCCTTCATCAAAGGGGAGGGAAGAATACAGTTGGGCTACCCTACCGACATCTACTACTCGCGCTCTCCAGGTCATCCTTCTGTTTTGGACTTGCCCGCTAAGTCGGTTTTATTTTGTTAGGTGTGATTCGAAAGTGATTGTCGTTAATTCAACATGACTGACGTTGCTACTTCACCTTTACCAATGTTAAGTACCATAGTTTGTTTTGACAGTTTTTTCAGTACCGGGCATTTGTTCTCGTTCCAGTAATGTGGGTTTTAATTTTGGAAGAGGCTTGGCCGTCCTTGGTATCAGCAGCCATTTTGGTTTTGTTCGATTCGGTAGTTTTTCAAGTTAATATTGCCCTTCTGGTACTCTGTCATCTAGGTTATATCACTTATGTTTTATGACCAATATTATTATCATTATTTATTATTGTTTTTTACTTTGTCAAAATCCCTTTTATGCATATATTTAATTATAAATATGTATAAATAGGGATAAATATCCATACAACATCGTGTTCAAATAGAAATAAATTTCTACTCAGTACTCGGAACTGAACGCTAGCCCCTTCTAATGAAAAGCCTGGTCGAAACCAACCATGCCATGAGAGGCTATCTACTGTTCCTTGAGACTCTAGTCAGTGAACAGATGAATCAATAGAATACTAATATCCAGTAACCACATAACATGTAACTATAAACCTCATCGGTAAAATAATGTTTACCCCGGTTCTGAACGTCTGAGTCAGGGGTGGCCAACCTATGCTGCATGCGTCAACAGTGGCACATTTCTTGATTACAAGTGACGCACTATACCCCAAAGATAGTAAATTAAATGACTTTTCTTTAAAATTTCTGATTATGTTCATACATTTTCATTAGGACTTTCAAGAATAGCTAATGAATATTATCAACGCAAATTCAAAGAGTCATTAAAGTAAGTACAGTCTACTTTGTATTCATGTTAAATCCTTTCCTTTACAGCTAAGACACAAGATTGGCCACCCGTGGTCTGAGTGATCTCTGTTGCCACCGGAGATCCGGTGACAAAGGTCCGTCATAGTGAAAACGTGAACATTAGAGGAAAGCTAATATTAACCTCAATGCTGAACGTCTGTGTGATATCCGGTTAAGCCGGAGATTCAATGAAAAAGGACCGTAATAACGAAATTGTGATTATTCATGAAAAAGGGTTCGTACCCTGGTTCTGATCGTCTGATTGATCAAATTGTTAACTCCGGTTCTGATCATCTGATTGATCTCTGTTTGTACCGGAGATCCGGTGACAAAGGTCCATCATCGTGAAATCGTGACCCTCAGCGGTACGATAACATTCCTCATTACTGAAAGTCTGTGTTATCTCCAGTGAAGCCGGAGATTCGATGAGAAAAGGGACCGTAATAATGTAATTGTGATCAATCATGACAAAGGTTCGTGTGCAAAAGGCCGCAGCCGGAGTCTGAGTGCCGGATTTCACCGTTGCACTCCAAATATCTGACTAGTTCTCACCCAATGAGTATCCATATAGCAGAGTAAAACTCAAGGCGGAGCTAAGGGTGTCGGCATAAAGCGACCCTAACTAATGACTCATACACTAACGTAACCTATTAATAGTGCTAGCTATATTAACAGTAACCGCAACAATAAAACGTGAATATCATTAAACGTAATATCATCAACTCGGAGAATAAGAGGAGGCAGGAATAACTCGTGATCGTATAAAAACGGAAAACGGGAAATCCACCTCCCTTACTCGAGCTTAATAAAGAAAACGAGAGAAGGGGTAACTCGTAACTGTAGAAATAGAAAACGAGCACTCTATGCTCATGCTCTCAAGGTTACATAATAAAAAACTAACATCACACAATGATATAAGAAAAATAATAAATTTGATTGCTTTTTTCTTAGTAATTGTAATAACCAAGAACGAAGAATAACGACAACGTAACAAATAAACATAAAGATATAGTCTGAAACGAGCACCTTCCTGAGGCGTGTACATAACTATAACAAAGACTAAATCGCTATTCTTCGTAGGTCCAAATTGGACTTGCTAGCAAATAAATACCATAGTAAATACCAATAATAAATAATGATAATAAAATTGATCATAAAATGCAAGTGATATAACCTAGATGACAGAGTACCAGATGGGCAAAATTAACTTGAAAAACTACCGAAGCGAACAATACCCAAAATGGCTGCCGATACCGAGGCAGGCCAACCGCTTCCAAAACTTAAATCCACAATACTGGAAAAAGAACAAATGCCCGGTACTGAAATAAACTGTCAAAACAAACTATGGTACTTAACATTGGTAAAGGTGAAGTAGCAACGTCAGTCATGTTGAATTAACGACAATCACTTGCGAAAAACACTGAGCAAAACACTTATCGACTTAGCGGGCAAGTCCAAAACAGAAGGATGACCTGGAGAGCGCGAGTAGTAGGTATCGGTGGGGTAGCCCAACTGTATTCTCTAGGGCCTGTCACGGCCCTCCCCTTTGATGAAGGGATTATCTAAATGGAAGACAGCCTGTGAATAGTGGTTTTCACACGCCCTTGTTTAATACACGACACCCACAAGGTGATCGCGCGAGGGTAGTAACCTCTGCATTCCATGCTTTTATCTTTCTCTAGTATATTTGGAAGATTTATATTAGAAAAGTATAAAGAAGGACCCTTTTCACCGGCCGTCACAGATCGACCCAGAAAATATAATTTCCAAACTTATTCAAACCATCTCATAATTAATAAAACAATTTTCATGCAGTTTAATAAAGTTATGAGTATCATTAGTTATCATTTGGATGTGTAAAAGCATTCGTTATTTTGTTCCTTTGATTGGTAATTAAACATCAGCAAACAAAATGGTTTCCATTTTGGATGTCATAGCCTCATAGGTAGGGAAAATATGATATAGAATTAGCTTTATTTAAATTATTTTGAATTTCTAAGCATACATTAAGTAGAGCAAAATTTACAATATCTTTATATAACCAAGATCTTATCTATAAGCCTACACAGATGGATTCGTAATCTAGTAGTCATCTTATACCAAATATATGAGATGAATTACCTTATATTTCTTCAAAATTAGGGCCAATTTGAATGAGTTTAGGTCATACCTGTTGTATAAGATAGCTGGTGATACACAAAACCATATGTGTATTAGCTAGCATTTGCTGTATACTTAGAAATCCAAAGAAAATTAAATGATGATTTTATATTTTGCATTTCCTAAGCACACCACCTAAAATAGAAACCATTTTTTTTCTTTTACGTTTCAGCGCCAGTCAAAATGAACAAACCAATGCATTTACATATGTCTATAGGAAAGTTTTTGCAACAACAGATATCTTACCAAGTATTGGTTATGTAATGATGTTATAACTAATGTTGTTTCAAGTTTCATTAAAGATAACCACTGCCAGTAGCGTTAATTTTGCAACAATGGCTGTCTTCCCTTCCTGGACATCGTGGTCTCAACTGCTGAGTGTGACTTTGATACCACCGTCTAGACTAAACCCACGAACGTAGGCCTTTGCTTGAATGGTGATAATGAATGCTTCACTAGATACAAGACCTCCACCATCTGTGCCTACATTCGTCGGGCCCTCCCCCATTGTTCTTCCTGGACGGAGACCCACAAGGAATTGGATAGGATTACTCAGGTGCTTGTTAATAACGGCTACTCCAACAGGCAGGTCAATGGAGAGGTCAAACATGCTATGAACAACTGGTATGAGACTGAGGCCAGCAGTGAGAGCATGCCTTCTAGTATCAACTTAAACTACAAAGGCATCATGCACGGTAGTATCAACAGGATGAGAAGGCCATGACGGCCATCATTAAATACCATGTTATCTCCATTCAAGAAGACTCTAACATCAATCTCATCATTTACTATCAGACTATGAAGACCAGATCCCTCATTATGAGAAACAATCTGGCCCCTTCCGTGCAGGACATTCTGAAGAGGTCCAACGTTGTTTATTCCTGTCAAGGCCCAGTCCGTGGATGTCCCGGCCATTGCATTGGAATGACAACGATGAGACTCTCCAAAAGTTTGTATTGCCATGTCCAACAGGGAACCATCAATACTTGCCAGCTCCTCTCTCACAACAAGAATGTGGTTCAAGAGGACATCATAAGGAATACAAAGATCATTGGCAGCGACCTGGACGGCAGGAGCTTTAGCATTCTAGAGGCCCTGCTCATCCAATCATAGAGACCTAATCTGAACACAGCCCAGGAGATGTTCCTTCTCCCTTCCTGCCAAAGGAACACCTCCAATCATCCTTGTAACTTCCATGATGGCAACAGCGATGAGTGGCTTGGCAGCTTGCCTGCAACAGAGGCACTCTCGGTAAGCAAGCAGCTCTGGACTCCCCAGACCCGGACTCTGAGCGGCTGAGCAACTTGCCTGACTCCGAGCCTCACTCAGGCAGCGTGTTGGCCAATTAGAGCGCCGCTCTAGGAGCCCTGGCTGGCCCTACCCAAACCCGGACTCCACTCAACTCCGATTGTGTGCCGAATATGAGCCTGACTGCGACGGAACCTCTCCTGGCGAGCACCTCAGCCAAGGCAGCTCCTTCCCAGACCAAATACGGACCCTGCCCACAAGGACCAATGAGTGATCAGTGGCTGATGCAACGAGCCAACCACGGCGTATACAAGAAGCTTACTTACCACCCCTTAGCCAGACTTTGCATGATGATGAGATGAGACACTCGGCACACCCTTTTAATGCATAACAGCAATACTTTATTGTACCGATCTTCAAAAGTTTACTTTTATTAAATTTATAGATTTTTTTCTATGCATTTTGCTCTCCCCTATCAATGTCTAACAGCACAGTTACTGGTAGAATGCAGTACCGAAGAAAGCAGAAAAATATAAGCAGTAGGAAAGCTAAACTGCAGAGTTAACGCTACTGAGGCAACAATTATCTAAAATCAAACTTGTCTAAAAGAGGATATACTCTCAAAGTATATTGATGTTGTTTTACTTACTTTATCCATTGAACAAAGTCACAGAGCTGACTATACAGGCCATCAAGGAAGGTTCTTCCATGCCGGCTCTCAAAGAATCCTTGAGGAAGCTAACACATTGTGAGTTTGTACTACTTGTGTTAGTACAGGATTGGGTATCCGCCGGGGGCGGAGGCCTAGCTCTAGTAACAAGGGAAACCAGTTGCTCTTGGGCCAGTTGGGAGCTATCAGAGCCACTCGGCCTTTGAAAGATCTGAGCTTGTGCAACACTTTCAGCAGGAGATTTATCGGAGGAAACAGATAAATCGTCTTCCAAAAGTTCCAGTCTAGTGACATAGCGTCCATGGCATAAGCCTGAGGGTCCAGGTTGGGGGCTATTTAACATTCTAGTTTGTGATTGGATTCCGTCACAAACAGGTCCACGTGGAGACCCGGGACCTGAGATAAGATCCACTGGAAGGATCGATTGTCCAGTGACTACTCAGACTCCAGTGGGGTCGTCCGGGAAAGTGCGTCTGCCACCACGTTCCGGACTCCCGCCAGGTGGACTGCTGATAGATGCCACTTGTATGATGTCGCCATGGAGAAAATCGCCAACATAACGTGGTTTATGTGGGCTGACCTGGAGCCTCCTCTGTTGATGCAGTGGACTATGACTGCGCTGTTGAGGACCAGTCTGATATGGAGATTCTTGGCTGGGCTGAGACGTTTTAGAGTAAGGAAGACTGCCATGGCCTCTAGGACATTGATGTGCATTTGTTGAAATATCGGTGACCATAACCCTTGGACTTTCTTGTGTTGGGAGTAACCTCCCCACCCTGTTAAGGAGGCGTCTGTGTGAACGACGAGTCCCGGGGCCGGATATTGCAAGGGAACCGACTTGGAAAGATTCTTGACCTTCGTTCAAGGCTGCAGACTTTTCCTCAGGATTGGGGGAAGACGAGCTCACCTGTCTCGATGTTTCTTGTTCGCTCTGGAGCGCCACACTCTGTTTATGTCCTTTAGTTTGGACTTTAGGATGATGTCTGTTATGGAGGCGAACTGTAAAGAACCAAGGATTCTTTCCTGGTTCCTCCTGGACGTCAACTTGTCCCTGAGAAACTGTTTCGTGTTCCTCGCTATTTCCTTCCTTTTGGTTTTTGGCAGGCACAACGTATGGGAACTTAGGTCCCATTGTACCCCCAGCCATTGAAACTTGGTCTCCGAAACCAGGCGGGATTTTTCGAGGTTGACCTGAAATCCTAACCGTCGAAGGAAGGAGAGGACTTTGTTCATTGCCATATGGCAGTTCCGGACGTTGTTCGACCAGATCAGCCAATCGTCAAGATAAGCCACTATTTGAATCCCCTGGGTTCGAAGTTCCTGAATTACCGTCTCTGCTAATTTGGTGAAGATTCTGGGTGCTATGTTGAGCCCGAATGGCATCACCTTGAATGCATAGGCTTGTTTGCCTAGCTTGAAGCCTAGAAAAGGACGAAAATGCCTTGCTATTGGAATGTGATAGTAGGCATCTGTAAGATCTATGGAGGTGGTGACGGCCCCACGAGGAAGTAGGGTCCGCACCTGCGAGACGGTAAACATGTGGAATTTTTCGCAACGAATAAAGGAGTTTAGACGAGACAGGTCCAGGATTACTCTTCGTTTGTCTGAGCCTTTCTTTGGAACGCTGAATAAGCGACCTTGAAATTTTAAGCGATGTATGCTTTTGCAACAGATCCTTTGTGAATGAACTTAGCTCTTCCGTTGGGAGTTGGTAGAAACTATTTGGTGGAGGGGGTCCCTGTATCCAGCTCCACCCCAGACCTTTGGAAATTATGCTGGAAGCCCAATTGCTGAACTTCCAACGGTCCCGAAATTTGTATAGTCTTCCTCCTACTTGCAGATTCTCAATGGCTTGAGGATGATTTGCCGCCTTTGCCTCCGCAGAAAGCCTTGCCTCGGTGGGAACCCCTTCCGCCACCTTGGTTACGAAAGGCACCTCTGGAGCCCCTGTGGCGCTGGTATCCTTGGAAAGAACCTTGTGATTCGTAAGTGGGGTTAAAGGCGGGGGAGGCAGCAAACGAAGTCGATGCGACTTGTGTCTGAGGGACCAACACATACTGCTGTTGGAGTTAGCCCTTAGAGGTAGAAGGCTGGGAACCCTGTGAAACAGGGACAGATTGAACTTGGACAGGTTGTACTACTTGGAGAGGCTGTCTGAACTGCGAGGAGTGGAAGGGCCTCAACCTCTTCCTGCCTCGAGCTGGGGTACCAGTTGGTTCATATTTCCTCTTGGGGACTAGGCCCCACCTAACCTTGAGGCTTTGGTTAACTCTAGCTGCCTCGCTGAGAACAGTGTTAACCAGGTCCTCCGGGAAGAGGTCCGGACCCCAGACCGGGGCTTTGATGAGCCTATTGGGTTCGTGTCGAATAGTAGCCTCCGACAATACATGTCGTCGGCAACGGAATCTGGCATTATGGAAGTCATAAGCGTCGACTAACAAAGTTTGCAAGAGTGACTTCGTGAGGACCCTAAAGAGAGGTTCCTCATCGTAAGTGGCAACAGTCATTTCTGATAGAGCTGCAGAGTTAATGGACCTACTGAGCCTACACCGGGTTTCAAACTCTATTTTGATTAGGGACTCCGGTAGCTTGGGGAGGCGTTCACTAAACTGCGTTGAGGCACAGTCCGGGCTCAGTTTGCCTGTCGTGAAGGTAGCCGGGGCGTTCCGCCAGCATTCATGATCACCTGGGAAGAGAAGGGAAGTCAATTCCGTCTCTCGAAGCTAAGGTAAAGGCTTCTCCTCCTTGGTAGCCTGATAGGCGATCTCCATGATTTTGGTTGCGCATGGAGTAGGGGTATGCTCGTCGATCACAAACATTGTGTACGAGCTCTTATGGGGTGTGAGCATTGTGTTCACACAATCCCACTCGTTAAAGGCGCGGACCAAAACAGACTGGGCCTGTTCCTTGGGAAGATCACAGTCTCCTTAGGGACTTTATCTACGCGGATCAGAGCCTCATCAGTCAAGCGGGCGAAGCCGGGAAAGGGAAATTGCAGTCTTCAATCGGTTGAGTTCCGAAACCTTCGATGGACAACATGCCGTCCGAGAGGGGGCATGTAGAGCTAACCTCCAAGGGTTACTCTTGATAAACGGTGGGAGCTTAGAGGCGTCGGGGATGGCATATTGCTGCTGTTGTGGCAGCCCCGAACGCATGAGTCCCTGGACTAGATTCTCGACGTTGGCAACCCTTTCCTGCTGCTGCTGCAGTCACAATGGCTTGTTGTGTGTGGGATGACAACATTGTCTCAAAACGAGAAAACAGCTTCTCCGAGAAATCTATTGGGTTAAATGGTTCCGCGGGGGAGGGATCGGATGCCGAAGCGAAGACTGGTCCTTGAGAAGTCGAGGGCACGGCGACGGAGTCTTTAGGGACTCTAGTGGAGGAAGATTTGGTCGACCTCGGTGATTTCGAAGACTTGTGGGTCTTATGCAAAGGCCTGCGGTGAGCCTTAACCTTGGGGATAACGGACCGGGGCTTGAGATCAGCCCCGGAAGTCCCCGGAAAGCCTTGAAAGGAAGAATGGGCTGAAGTGGAAGAGAAAGTCGGGCTAAGGAGAGGAATCTCAGCCCGGGACCCACCTGACTCACCTATCTCCCTACCTGTGTCGGGATCTTCAAGAACCATGGGTTCTATGTCCAAATTAAGGGTGGGGACGTCTTCAGTTATCGTTCCGCTCGTCTCTTCTTGGTCCGGGGCCAATAGCAGGGATTCGATATTTTGATGATGGGGTCCGCCAACTCTTTGGGGACCGCAGCTGACGTTTTTGCATGCGAATAAAGGAGGGAACACCATTGCTCAGATAGGATGTAAGGCTGCTTGGCCTTCACGTTCCGGGCGAACCCGCCAATCCAGACCTTGAGGGTCGCTAGAGCCGAAGTCTTTGCAGGCTCGGAGCTCTGAAAGAGAACAGACTATTAGTGAAGATAAGGAATATTCATGCCGAAGATAAAGGAAGAAGATCAGGAGCTTCTGAAACACGAAGCCATAGTAGAGGGCATGCGAGGAGCAAATAAAAATGATGCAATTAAAATTAATTAATTGTAATTAATTGCAACTCCACTTACCAAGTCTGTAATATGGCTAAGAATAATTCCACTTACCGAGTCAGAGGTTAAAGTGGAGGCCAGCTTGTAGCATACTACACAATTGTCCAGATGCCAAACAGTCAGATCATCTACCAGGACAGCACAGTGGGCATGTGAGCGACACACATCGGGGCCGCAGGATTGGCTAAGGACCACCAAGCATGCCGTTATCGAACAACGTACTGTCTGTAAAATAAAAGATACATGAGTATCCCGTAGGTAAGCTGGAGGAGCCCGGGGGCTCCGGGAGCTTAAAGTACACCGCTATAGCGGTAAATAAATAAACTTAAACTGTAGAGTAATACAGATAAGAACAAGTCAGTCCGTAATCGTGATCATACTCGGGGGGGGGGAGTCGAGAACAGGGGATTATATATATATGTGAATATATAAATGAGATTAATCCTAGTGGTTAAGGGTAACGTTGGCTCCGGGGAGACAACTAATAGAGCCCAGGGCTCATGAAAACCTACCGGAGTAGGCGGACACCGGGGGTGGGGGAAGCGAGGGTCAAACCTGCCGACGGCACAAGGAACTAATCAAACTCGACATGGGGATAAGGCGAAGGCTACGTCCGGGGATCCCGTAAGGAAATATAATGACACGTGGAGTCCGTGAAGTGCGGAACACCATATGAGGAGGGAGAAATGGAGGGATCTATAATGGGTCCGTGAGGTGCGGGACCGGGAGGAAGTAGCAGGAATGAAATGTGTATAAATATGGATATACACACAACATAATATCCCAAACCGAGCAGAATCCCTTCCGCCTACCGATGGCCAATCGAGGCGGCGGGGAGAAACAACTACGGAAGGGTAGGGGAAAGTACTGTAAAAATAATGTATAACAAGCCTCACACACGATCAGGGTCCGCCCGGGACGGAGCTAAGCGATGTCCCCAGAAGGGATATACGTAACACAAAAAGCTGACTCCGAGACTCGACATGAGAGCGAGTGATGGCATCCCTGGAGTGGGGGTGTCAGGGCGGAGGAGGGGGGGTGGGGTTGGGAGGCTAACGAGTGGGGCAGAAGAACAGGCGTACCAACCTGGACGGAGACCCACGACAAAAATGATCACACAGAAAGACTAGGATAACGATATAAATAATATAAATGATATGGTATTATAATGAAAAAAGGGAGGCATGCTGGATAATAATAGTAATAAATGTAAAATAGCACGAAGGCACGAACGGAGAGGCAGGGGAAGACCGAGCCTAACAGCGCAGGGGAGACCAAGCTAGGCAGGGCTGCCAACATAACAAGGTGTCTGTGAGGTGCCAACAAAAACATAAAACTAATGAACTGCCTCGCGAAAGTCCCTACGAACTAGATAATATTAGTAAAATAACGTATACGCTAATATGATCGCTACTACGACCGAGAAAAAACGTAAAACGAAGTAAAACTAGTAACGCCCGAAGGCGACCAGACATGCCAACCTAACGTGAACTACGATATCGTAATATCATAGGTAAATACAACTGTTATCGTAATAACAGAATCAATACCATAACATAAAATAACACGGGGTGTGAACCGTGGATACCCAGAAAAGTTCAGAACGAGAAACAATCAGTATAGAAGACTCATTGCAAAGCGTTAAGAACGAGAGAAAGAGAGAGAGGAGGTAGCCAGCCATCATGACGGACCCGATGCGGGGTCGCGGACGAAATAAAAACTGAGATAAAATAATAACCAAGGGCAAGGCTACCTCCATAATCTCAAAACTCATATATCTGGTACTTAACTTAGGTGGAGTGACGGTAGAGTCCGACATCCTGGAATAAATCCTGGGTAATCCAAAGGAAATCACACACCAAAAAAAGAATAACAGCGTCAAGCAGGTGCTATGAAAAGGAGTGACTTCACTGGCGTGGGTGGGATCGTTCGGGGATATTGACAGGAGATATCTAAATGGTACGAGACCTTTGGTTGTGATTTAATCACGCCCCAGTATTATACCGACACCTTATTAAGGTGAGCGAGCTGGGTTCAACCTAGCATTCCTATACAATTTTTTCTTTGGTAAATTCATAGCAGTTTTTACCTTAGAAATGATGTAAAAGGAGTATTTCACTGGGCGGCACAGGTCGGAGCCCAGAAATACTCACATGCTAAGATTTACATCCCATTTTTGTCTTGCTATTATATTGCTTATTTGCTTGCTTGGTTTCATGCTTAAACATATAGGTTGTCTGTCGGTGGGTTTCTTAAGCTTTCGATAATCAATTTTATGGAGAGAATGAGGGTTTTATATTTCATTTGCATTACTAATTTACTAATTGCATTGTTAATCTGCTTGCTTTTGTTGTCGTTTCAAAGTCTTGGATGTCTGTCAGTGGCTTTCCAATGTTTATAGAAAATAGATGTTTCATGTTTAAACTTTACAGTACTACTTCTTTCGTATGTTGCTTGTTTATTTATTGTGCTGCCTAGGAATTTGCTCTATTCTGATTTTAGTTTTGGTATTTTTATTTTAGGATTTTTTAGTGTTTATTTTTTCAGATTTCATTTTTATTGTCTTGAACTTCTCTCAATTTCTCATATAAAGTAAAAAAAAAATTTTAGTAGCACTGTCTTCTGTTGTCTTCATATATGTTACAGTTCCTTTCTCAGACATTTACTCTTTTTCATACATAAATATGCCATGATGTAGCATGAATTTATTCAAATTAAAAAAAAAAAAGGATTTATTATTAACATGCCAAAATTTTATCAATTTTATTCATTAATTTTAAAATGCTTACAAAATATTGTATAAAAATTCAACATTGTTAGTGTTCTGTAAAGAAAATAGTTTGCAAGCTACTATAGAATTACTGCAGTACTTCTTGAGAAAACATAGAGTAATTCAATTTACAAAAAATATATTCTAACAGTATCTAACAAATCACAAACTTTTTTTTCATGAAAAACACTTGTACTTTATCGAGAGAAATGGATTGTTATCAGCATCACCCAATAACAGTAACATGGATATTCATGTTCAATTTCCTAAACTATGTTTGTTCAGAAAATTACAAAAAGCTATTGATGGATTGAAGTTTAAAGAAATGCCAGGAGACAGTTCATTGCACTGGTGATCAGAGCCCAATACTCCTTTCCTCCAGGCAAGGGAGTGGGGAAGCTAAAGCTGTGGACCTCTTCCTACCCCATTTTTGCCTTTTCAAGCTTAAAATAGATGTTAAAGCAATGCTTCATGGAAAAAGCAGAGTTAAGTAGGCTTGGGTGGTATTGTTATGAACTAAAGTAAAGATAGTCTTTAATTGGAATGATTTGTTCTGTTATACTTTAGCAGATCTGAAGTCTAAGGCTGGTTCTTAAAGAATTGTATATTTAGAAATGAATGAGAGTAATATTTATATGCTTAAAGGAAGCAGACATAATCCAAATGTTTAAATACATAAGACAGTAATAAAGGGAAGACAACAAAACATTATTTTCATACATTTTCAACAGCGATAATTATCATATATCTCACAAGACTTTAAAATCTCTTGGATAAATTTGCCCATTTTACTCTGTCAAATATTTCATGATATGTTTCGGTGGTGATACAAAAGCTATGCCTTGTTTAAATTGTGAACAAATTAACAACTGCTTTTTAAACTTGTATATAATTATATAAGAAAATTGAAATGTTTTACAAATGGAGTGTTAGATTAAAAGAACAGAATGTAACTTTTGGAGCTAAAAAGTAGGAGTATTTATACAGTAGAGGTATTTAAACCTTCATCCTTTATTTTATTTAGGTACCACTTGATGGAAAACATTTCATCTTTTAATTCAGAGAGGATAGATTCTAGCCCATTTATTCGTTCCAATATATGCTCCTCATCAGTCTTAGTAGATTCCTCTTTGCAATCTCCATTCTCAATTTGACTAAGATTATATTCAAGAAGAGTTTGATATCTGTGACTGTCTGTGTATTTATTAACAGCAAACCAGCGTCGAAAGTAGGGGAAGCACATGTCATACCTAAATATCAACCTGGTATAGATAACTAGTCTTCTGTAACCAAGATCAAGCTCTTTGCCTTTGGATTTAACAATTCTTTCTTTATTGATCAAACTAACAATGAGACAGCCGATTGTGGTGATAAACAAGAAGAATATAATATTGCTAAGAATTGGATAAGATAGTTGTGTGTTAACAAAAGTATCAGTATACCCTAGGTCCACTAGCATCCATACTATTGTGCTAGCTATCGACTGAGGAACAGATTCAAAAGCCTTTTTTTCTAGCAGTAACAAGTGGAAGATGAAAGCAAAAATAGCCACAAAGGTGACTAGAAAGTATACAACCTTGAGAAGGATTTCTAACAACTCCTTTGCAATCGGCAAGAATTCTGAAGTCAGAGCTTGGTTTAAAGCATTGACTAAATGTAACCAGGATGTCAGCACGGCAAAAATTCCAAACTGCCAAGAAAAATCCTGAAAAAGATATGCTAAAATGAGAAATAATATATATTTTTCTTTTTTATAAAATTTTATCTTTTTATGGTGCATAAATTTTGTTATTGTGTAGATTATTATTATTATTATTATTATTATTATTATTATTATTATTATTATTATTATTTTTATTATTATTATTATTATTATTATTATTATTATTATTATTATTAGCTAAGCTACAACCCTAGATGGAAAAGCAGGATGCTATAAGCCTTGTGACTCCAACAGGGAAAAATAGCCTAGTGAGGAAAGGAAATAAGAAAATGAATAAACTGTATGGAAAGTAATAAACAATTAAAATAGAATATTTTAAGAACAGTAATAACATCAAAACAGATCTTTCACATATAAACTTTAAAAAGAGACTAGTGTCAGCCTGTTCAGCATAGAAAATAATTTTTTTTATATATATATCTAAACCTAAAAGATTTATGTGGTAATTGAAGTAGTGATCCTTGTTTCTCAGCTATTCAAAAAAAAAAAAAAAAACACAAAAGCATTAAAATATTTTTATACAGTACTCTACTGTAAGTACTTGTTCATTCACATCACAGAAAGTCTGAAAACTGATTTGTAATGACTTTGACTAGTAAACAAGTACTTTAGTTATAAAATTAATTATTTCCATACTCCTATGATATTCATGTTTCTGTTTTCTCCAAACTGTTTAAGGGGCGCAACTGCCATATATGAATTCCTTAGCAGAATTCAAAATAATTCATACAGCTTTTATATATAGATAAGGTAATCTTTTTCTGAAAATTTCGAAACGATTGAATGATTTGCATAAATTCTGTGGATGAAAAACCAAAAAAAAAATTGAAATTAAATTTGATTCTAGTACTTTATTTCTAAAGCTATTGTCATGAAACTTACTTAGAAAGAAAGTATATAATAAAGAAAAAGATCTCTAAGAACCATTTTTTTGATAATAGGGTAGAAAAATTTATATGAATATTTTTATTTTCTTCAATAGAAAATTAAGCTCTAAACTCCTAAGCCCCATATCTCATTTATCACAAATCTATTTTCTAGAAAAAAATTATCTTTTCTTCTTCTTTAAAATGGTATATTTATCTTTAAACATCGCTTCAAAATGAGAAAGTTATAATCCTTTGAACGGGAAAAAGGTTGAACTGAGAAAAACTGCTTTAAAGGTAAACTTTTGTTTTTTTACACTCGAGGGATAACATAAGGCACTCATTGCATGACCCTCTTAATGAGAGAATGCCCTGATGAAGTCATTAAGCTTCAGCACGTCATATCATTGCCATGCTGAAGCTCGGTGACGGGCAAGAGGGCTCTCGAACTTGGGGAAATTGCTCCCCCCCCCCAGTTCAAATCTAAATTTCTCTCTCTGATATCTCTTTCTTTCTCTCAATATTATTTCGACCTTCTCATAATTTTATAAACTTTCTTTCTTGTTGCTTTACCAACTCTATGAGAAAAATTTCCTTTATATATATGTATATATTATGTACATATAAGGGATTTTGACGAAGGAAAAATCTATTTCTGGGCGAGAGACCTGTGCCGCCCAGTGAAATACTCCTAGAGCACTATTTCTAAGGAATATAACTGCTATATATTACCAGAGAAAAAAAGCATAGGAATGCCAGGTTGAACCCAGCTCGCTCACCTATATAAGGTGTCGGTATAAAATACTGGGGCGTGATAATTCACAACCAGAGGTCTCGCACTATTTAGATATCTCCTCTTCAAAATCCCCGCCACAGCGAGGTGCCGTTCAACACTACTACCACTAACCCAACCCACGCCAGTGACGTCACTCCTTTATAGCACTTGTTGTTATTAAGACCAACATGTTTTTTTCTCGTGTTTACCCTTGGATTTATCATTATTTTATAATCGATGGCCGATTCCCATGATACCCCATCGAAGTTAAGTACTTTATCCATGAGTTTTAGCGAGATTGGGCAGTGTAACCTCTTTTTATTAATGGAGAAGTGTTTATATATGAACGGCGTCCCCGTTCTTACCGTTCATGGTTCGGCTCTGCCCTTTTTCTCGTTAGTTCGTCCGTCATTAATATTTGTTCGAACTTTTAGGAGTTTTTTCCTTACATTTATATAGTACACCGTCTTTATGCTTTCATCTAGCATTAATTTTATGTTATCCTATGATATCAGTGTTAGCGTTTCATCAAGGAGTAGGTTATGTTGGTATGCCTGCATTCGTGCATGTTGGTGGATTGCGTCACCTTTGAGATTGTTTCGCTAGTTCTAGGAAGACGACCATCTCACTTATTATTATTAAACCTTTTAGTTTTATTTCGTACGCTCCACCTAGTTTTACATTTGGTTCGAGTGGGACTCTCGAGTATTTTGTTGTTTTTACTGTTCGATCTACCGCTTCAGTAACTAGGTTGGTACCCCTGCTTTCCATCTGCTGATGGCGTCATGCTCCTCCCTTACCACTCGCCCGAGTCCCTCTCTCGCCATATTATTTCTGAATGCCTAACCTTACTTACGTGATTTCGCTTTTAATTCATTAATTATTTTTATGTATTTGTGTATTGATATTATATTTATTGCTTTACTCCGTTATGATCATATTTTTGGGATTTTCATGTCATGTTGAGGGGATCTCCAGTTGGTAGCCCTGTCTACCACTACGCACTGGTGATTCCCCGGTACCATACCCCCCCCCCCCACAGGTTGGGGAGGCTATTCCATCCCCCCCTCCTCCAGTGTACACCCTTCCTCTCACTCGATGGTTGTTGGTTATGACATACGGGTCAAGTATGCTTGTTCCTCAGTCTTCCCTCAACGTTCCGACATATTGAGGACTGAGTGTACCCACGGGGTGTGACTTAGTCTCATTCATTCATACCGGGCGGTTTCGTCTCCTCCCCTCCCGTCGCCCCGATTGGCCATCGGTCGGGGGAGGGGGAGGGCCGGGACCACCGGGGACTATCACACGTGATTAGTCGGTATGACTGCACCTTGGTGTAACTTTTGCTTTTAGCTATGGTTGTAAGAATGAGCACTTATATTAGGAGTGTCCCCACCTACGGTACCTCCTGCTATTATCGTCCGCATAGGACTTATTAATATCCCATATCATTATATTATATTCTACATGAATCATTACCTTCGTCCCGGTACCTCCGGTTGGGTAGTGGGGGTTCCATTGGCTCCCCCCGCGCTCTCCCGTGGTACCCTCCCGTCATCAGACATCGGAGCCTCCGGGCTCTTAAATACAAGATCTGTTGACACTGTCACAGTTTTGATTAATATCCTCCCTCCGGGAGCCCTATTCAATTACAGACATTAGTTTTAGATCATAACTGGAGTTTTCTATTTATGTATTTTAAGGATGTATCTTAGGTTACTTTAAGTTTACTTTAAGTTACTTTAAGTTTACTTTAAGTTACTTTAAGTTTACTTTAAGTTACTTTAAGTTTACTTTACCAACCCTGTTCCCCGGCCCCGGGGGCCCCGGAACTTGTTTTGATTATATTTATTCATCACTGTTTTTTGCATCCTTTTTCATCCCTTTTTATTTTATACCTCCCTGGTAATGACGGGATGGTATATTCCTCGCTATGACAATATTATTTCATTGATAATCTTAACTTATTACGGAATTGTTTCAACAATGTCTGTTAGTCAGGTTCATTAAGAACAAGGATTTCCTAACCAATGGAATATAATGGCAAGTCTCGTTAAGAGTGTCTGAAGCCAACTTAAGTACGTCATTCAGAAACCAGAAAACTGAGCTAGGGTAAGTTGATGGTTTCAATCTGGCGCAGGTTCTCGGGATGGATGAGAAGTATGAATCTGTAAGGGCAATATTAAAGCCAATTGTAAAACCTTCAAGGCTGACTTAATTTGTGGTAATAGTACAAGTCGCTAAGTCTGATTCAAATAAAATTCTGAAGAAGGTTACTGTCAGATTCATAGTCATCGTCTCAACCTTTGAGTCCCTTAAAAACTGGCAAGTTTCATAACAGCCGAATCATACTGTCGAAGGGTGGATCCTCTCTTATCTGATTCTAAAAATAACGTATTTGAGGATCAATATCTGCACCTCTTGAGCTGCAAATTTCATAAAGTCCAGAAAGGTAGGGCATTCTGAATTTGAGGAAGCTAACACACACCGAGTTGTACTGCTTGTGTTAGTATTGGATTGGGGATCTGTCGAGGTGGAGACCCAGTTCCACCAGAAGGGGAAACCCGTTGTGCTTGGGCCAGATGGGGACTACTAGAGCAACTTGGCCTTTGAAAGTCCTGAGCTTGTCTAACACTTTCATCGACAGATTTATTGGTGGGAATAGGTAAATTCTCTCCCAAGTGTTCCAGACTAATGATAGTGCGTCTGTGGCGTAAGCCCGAGGATCCGGGCTGGGAGCTACGTAGCACTCTAGTTGTAGTTGGACTTTGTTGCAAACAGATCTGTCTGGAGATCCGGAACCTGAGAAAGAATCCAACAGAAGGACATTGGGTCTAGTGACCACTCCGACTCCAGCGGAGTTGTCCTCGAAAGTGCGTCCGCCACTATCTATCTAGAAGAAACCTGATATGTTGGTTTTTGGCTGGAGCCGGTTGCTTAAGGTAAAAAATACCGCCATGGCCTCTAAAACATTGATATGAAGTTGGCGGAATATTGTCGACCATAGTCCCAGGACTTTCGTGTACTGAGAGTATCCCCTCCCGCCTGTTAGGGAGGCGTCTGTGTAAATGACGAGCTTGGGGGTGGATATTGTAAGGAAACGGATTTGCCAGATTTTGACCTTTGTCCATGGTTGAAGTCTTTTCTTCAGAATTGGTTGGAGTCGAGCCCTTTGTCTCGATATTACTCGTTTTCCTGGAGCACCATACTCGGCTTATATCTTTCAGTCTGGCCTTCAGTAGTATATCTGTTACTGAGGCAAACTGGAGGGCACCCAGGATTCTCTCTTGATTTCTTCTGGAAGACAATTTGTCTTTGAGAAAACGTATTGTGTTTTGCTATATCGTTCCTCTTGGCTGTTGGGAGACAGAGTGTGGGAGCATAGAACCCATTGAATCCTAACCATTGAAACTTGTCCTCGGGACCAAACGAGATTCTCGAAGTTGATTTGGAACCAAAACTGTTGTAAGAGATTATCACTCTGTAGTTGCTGTGAGGCAGTTTGCCTAGTTGAAGCCTAGAAACGGACGAAAATGCCTTGCTTTCGGAACATGATAGCAAACGTCTGCAAGATCCATAGGGGAGGTGACGGCCCCACAGAGAAGCAAGGTCCGCACCTGAGAGATGGTCAGCATGTGAAACTTGTCGCATTAAATGTAAGAATTCAGAAGCGACAGGTCTAGGATTACTCTTCGCTATTCTGAGTCTTTCTTTGGCCTGCTGAACAAGTGATCCTGAAATTACAAACGATTTACTTTCTTTATTGCTTCCTTTTGCAATAAATCGTTTTCATATAAGACTAGCTCTTCCGTTGGATGTTGATGAAAACTGGTTGGTGGAGGGGGCCATTCTATCCAACTCCACCCCAGACCTTTGGAAATTATACTGAAAGCCCAAATGTTGAACGTTCAACGGTTCCGGAAGATGTAAAGTCCTACCCCTACCTGAGAACTCCCAATGATTTGCTGCGGATTTACCTCCTCGCCCTCGAGAGTAGCTGTTGCGAAAAGTTCCTCTCGAGCTAGCGCCTCTGGGGCGCTGGTAACCCTGGAAAGCACCCTGAGTTTCAAAGGTGGGCCTAAGGGCTGGGGAAGTAGCATAGGAGGTAGTTGCTACTTGGGACTGAGGAACCAGCACGTATTGCTGTTGGGGTTGACCCTTCGAAGTGAAAGGTTGACTCCCTTGTGCCACCGGGATGGTTTGAACCACCTGTTGGGACTGCCGGTTTGGAAGGAATGGAAAGATCTCAGACTCTTTCTACCTCGAGATTGGTTGCTGGCCGGTTCGAACTTGTGCTTGGGGACTAAGCCCATCGAACCTTGAGGCTCTGATTGACCCTAGCAGCTCCAGACTGGGGCTTTAATGAGCTTGTTAGGCTCATGTCTGATAGTGGCCTCAGACAAGACATGCCTACAGCAACGACGTCTGGCCGCAAAGAAGTCGTAGGAATCAGACAGTAAGGTTTGAAGTAATGACTTCGTCAAGACCTTAAAAGGTGGTTCTTCTTCATACATTAAAGAGGTCTTTTCTGCCATTGTAGCCGAGTTGATAGGTCTACTCAGGCGCATACAGGCTTCGAGCTCGAGGCATATCAGAGATTCCGGAAGCCTGGGTAGCCACTCACTGAACTGAATGGGAGTACAGTCAGCGCTTAATTTACCCGATGTGAAGGTCGCCGGGGCGTTAGTCCAGCAATCGTGATCCCCCAGGGACAGGAGGGAGGTCGGATGCGTTTCCTTCAGCTGCGGTAACGGCTTGTCCTCGTTTATTGCCTGCTGAGCAAGGTCCGATATCTTAGTGACACACGGAGTAGGGGTTTACTCCTCCACTAGAAACATCGTGTACGGGCTCTTGTGAGGTGTTAACGTAGTGTTAACACACTCCCACTCGTTTAAGGGCCGGACCCAGGTGGACTGAGCCTGCCCCTTTGGATACATTTTGGTTTCTTTGGGGACCTTGTCAAACCTTACGAGTGTCTCCTCGGTAAGGCATGCGAAACCAGAGAGAGGGAACTGTAGACCCGGCGGGTAGAATTCAAAATCTTCTACAGTCCGGGTGCCAAACCCTTCGATGGTTAACATACCATCTTTGAAGGGAGAGCGCAAGGCCCCCTTCCACGGATTGCTTTCGACGAATTCCGGGAGCTTAGAGGCATCCGGGATGATATATTGTGCCGTTGAGGTAGCCCATAACAAATGAGACCCTGTATGAGGCTATCTGGTTTAGCACTCTCTCTTCCCCCTAATGGGCAATAATTCCATTCAATTGTCAAGTTCACAGAGGCACCAGGAATCTTCCATCCTATAATTCGTGGTGACTCGGTATGTGACACGAGGTTTGAGCCAGTGAGCTACAGAGGTCCGTAAATTATATATATATGTATATATATGGATAAATATCAGCACAACATCGTGTTCAAATAGAAATAAATTTCTACCTCATCCCTGGGATCGGTCGCTGGCCTCTTCTAATGAAAGGTCAGGTTGAAACTAACCATGCCACGAGAGGCCATGCATCAATCTTGAAAGGGCTGCCGGATCGAAGGGAGCCTCCGGGGTCGTAGGTTTCAGGCCGGGCTTCGCTCTCGACCCAAGAGAAGTCTTAACTGGTTTGGTGATTTGGAAGACCTGTGAGTCTTTGGTAGGGCTGGCAGGTAGCTTTAACTTTAGGGACAACGGGACGTGGCCCGACATCAGCCACGTGCTTCCTTGAAAACCCTAAAAGGAAGAGACACAGGGTCTCTTTGCCCTGACACTCCAGGCAAACCCGCCAACCCAGATCTAAAGAGTCGCCAAGGTAGAAGAGACTGCGAGCTCCGAAAGAGGGTATATCGTTACTAATGAACAAGGTAACTCCGTTGGGAATGTAAAATAAATAGATCGAGAATAAATGTTTAAATCGATCAATCACAAAGGAAATAAAATGAAAATCCCAAAATAATATATCCGAAGTTATAATTATAGATAGTAACGACAGGAGCACCTACAGTGTCCCATAGTAGGGTAGTAACCCAAAAAGATTCGGGTGTTCCGAATTCTTAAAATAGACCGGTATGAAACCGGGACAAAAGGCTATGAACAAAATTTCGGACCGGTATAATAACCGGGGAGAAAACTTTCATAAATTAACTGACATTGTCAAAATAATTCCATAAAAGGTGAAGATTATCAATGAAATAATATTGTCATAGCGCGAAATATACTATCCCGTCGGTACTGGGGAAGTATAGAATAACATAAAGATACATAAGTATCCCATAGCAGGTCAGTAACCTAAAGAGATCCGGATGCTCCGAATTCTTGAATTAGACCAATATGAAATCGGGACAAAAGACTATGAACAAAATTCAGATCGGTACAGTAAAAGGGGAAAAACTTATCATAAATTAACTGACTTTGTTAAAACAATTCCATAATAAGTTAAGGTTATCAATGAAAAAATATTGTCATAGCGAGAAATATACTATCCCGTTGCTACTTGGGAAGTATAGAATAAAATAAAGATACGTGAGTGTCCCATAATAGGTTAGTAACCTAAAAGGATCCGGGTGTTCCGGGTTCTTAAAGTAGACCGATATGAAACCGGGACAAAAGGCTATGAACAACTCTAGGACCGGTTTAGTAACCGGGGAAAAATTATAAATAAACTGACATTGTTAAAACAATCCCGTAATAAGTTAAGGTTATCAATGAAATAATATTGTCATAGCTTGAAATACACTATCCCGTCGCTACTTGGGAAGTATAGAATAAAATACAGATACGTGAGTATCCCATAATAGGTTAATAACCTAAAAAGATCCGGGTGTTCTGGATTCTTAAAATAGACCGATATGAAATCGGGACAAAAGGCTATGAACAAAATTTCGAACCGGTATAGTAACCGGGGAAAAAATTATAAAAATTAACAGACATTGTTGAAACAATTCCGTAATAAGTTA
The DNA here is from genome assembly GCF_036898095.1 of Palaemon carinicauda. Taxonomy (NCBI): domain Eukaryota; kingdom Metazoa; phylum Arthropoda; class Malacostraca; order Decapoda; family Palaemonidae; genus Palaemon; species Palaemon carinicauda. Next base: position 56,026,360 of record NC_090735.1, read on the forward strand.
AGATTATCAATGAAATAATATTGTCATAGCGAGGAATATACCATCCCGTCATTACCAGGGAGGTATAAAATAAAAAGGGATGAAAAAGGATGCAAAAAAGTGATGAATAAATATAATCAAAACTAGTTCCGGGGCCCCCGGGGCCGGGGAACAGGGTTGGTAAAGTAAACTTAAAGTAACTTAAAGTAAACTTAAAGTAACTTAAAGTAAACTTAAAGTAACCTAAGATACATCCTTAAAATACATAAATAGAAAACTCCAGTTATGATCTAAAACTAATGTCTGTAATTGAATAGGGCTCCCGGAGGGAGGATATTAATCAAAACTGTGTCAGTGTCAACAGATCTTGTATTTAAGAGCCCGGAGGCTCCGATGTCTGATGACGGGAGGGTACCACGGGAGAGCGCGGGGGGAGCCAATGGAACCCCCACTACCCAACCGGAGGTACCGGGACGAAGGTAATGATTCATGTAGAATATAATATAATGATATGGGATATTAATAAGTCCTATGCGGACGATAATAGCAGGAGGTACCGTAGGTGGGGACACTCCTAATATAAGTGCTCATTCTTACAACCATAGCTAAAAGCAAAAGTTACACCAAGGTGCAGTCATACCGACTAATCACGTGTGATAGTCCCCGGTGGTCCCGGCCCTCCCCCTCCCCCGACCGATGGCCAATCGGGGCGACGGGAGGGGAGGAGACGAAACCGCCCGGTATGAATGAATGAGACTAAGTCACACCCCGTGGGTACACTCAGTCCTCAATATGTCGGAACGTTGAGGGAAGACTGAGGAACAAGCATACTTGACCCGTATGTCATAACCAACAACCATCGAGTGAGAGGAAGGGTGTACACTGGAGGAGGGGGGGATGGAATAGCCTCCCCAACCTGTGGGGGGGGGGTATGGTACCGGGGAATCAGCAGTGCGTAGTGGTAGACAGGGCTACCAACTGGAGATCCCCTCAACATGACATGAAAATCCCAAAAATATGATCATAACGGAGTAAAGCAATAAATATAATATCAATGCACAAATACATAAAAATAATTAATGAATTAAAAGCGAAATCATGTAAGTAAGGTTAGGCATGCAGAAATAATATGGCGAGAGAGGGACTCGGGCGAGTGGTAAGGGAGGAGCATGACGCCATCAGCAGATGGAAAGCAGGGGTACCAACCTAGTTACTGAAGCGGTAGATCGAACAGTAAAAACAACAAAATACTCGAGAGTCCCACTCGAACCAAATGTAAAACTAGGTGGAGCGTACGAAATAAAACTAAAAGGTTTAATAATAATAAGTGAGATGGTCGTCTTCCTAGAACTAGCGAAACAATCTCAAAGGTGACGCAATCCACCAACATGCACGAATGCAGGCATACCAACATAACCTACTCCTTGATGAAACGCTAACACTGATATCATAGGATAACATAAAATTAATGCTAGATGAAAGCATAAAGACGGTGTACTATATAAATGTAAGGAAAAAACTCCTAAAAGTTCGAACAAATATTAATGACGGACGAACTAACGAGAAAAAGGGCAGAGCCGAACCATGAACGGTAAGAACGGGGACGCCGTTCATATATAAACACTTCTCCATTAATAAAAACAGAGGTTACACTGCCCAATCTCGCTAAAACTCATGGATAAAGTACTTAACTTCGATGGGGTATCATGGGAATTGGCCATCGATTATAAAATAATGATAAATCCAAGGGTACACACGAGAAAAAAACATGTTGGACTTAACAAAAAGTGCTATAAAGGAGTGACGTCACTGGCGTGGGTTGGGTTAGTGGTAGTAGTGTTGAACGGCACCTCGCTGTGGCGGGGATTTTGAAGAGGAGATATCTAAATAGTGCGAGACCTCTGGTTGTGAATTATCACGCCCCAGTATTTTATACCGACACCTTATATAGGTGAGCGAGCTGGGTTCAACCTGGCATTCCTATGCTTTTTTTCTCTGGTAATATATAGCAGTTATATTCCTTAGAAATAGTGCTCTAGGAGTATTTCACTGGGCGGCACAGGTCTCTCGCCCAGAAATAGATTTTTCCTTCGTCAAAATCCCTTTTTTATAATTTTTTCCCCGGTTACTATACCGGTTCGAAATTTTGTTCATAGCCTTTTGTCCCGATTTCATATCGGTCTATTTTAAGAATCCGGAACACCCGGATCTTTTTAGGTTATTAACCTATTATGGGATACTCACGTATCTGTATTTTATTCTATACTTCCCAAGTAGCGACGGGATAGTGTATTTCAAGCTATGACAATATTATTTCATTGATAACCTTAACTTATTACGGGATTGTTTTAACAATGTCAGTTTATTTAAAATTTTTCCCCGGTTACTAAACCGGTCCTAGAGTTGTTCATAGCCTTTTGTCCCGGTTTCATATCGGTCTACTTTAAGAACCCGGAACACCCGGATCCTTTTAGGTTACTAACCTATTATGGGACACTCACGTATCTTTATTTTATTCTATACTTCCCAAGTAGCAACGGGATAGTATATTTCTCGCTATGACAATATTTTTTCATTGATAACCTTAACTTATTATGGAATTGTTTTAACAAAGTCAGTTAATTTATGATAAGTTTTTCCCCTTTTACTGTACCGATCTGAATTTTGTTCATAGTCTTTTGTCCCGATTTCATATTGGTCTAATTCAAGAATTCGGAGCATCCGGATCTCTTTAGGTTACTGACCTGCTATGGGATACTTATGTATCTTTATGTTATTCTATACTTCCCCAGTACCGACGGGATAGTATATTTCGCGCTATGACAATATTATTTCATTGATAATCTTCACCTTTTATGGAATTATTTTGACAATGTCAGTTAATTTATGAAAGTTTTCTCCCCGGTTATTATACCGGTCCGAAATTTTGTTCATAGCCTTTTGTCCCGGTTTCATACCGGTCTATTTTAAGAATTCGGAACACCCGGATCTTTTTGGGTTACTACCCTACTATGGGACACTGTAGGTGCCCCTGTCGTTACTATCTATAATTATAACTTCGGATATATTATTTTGGGATTTTCATTTTATTTCCTTTGTGATTGATCGATTTAAACATTTATTCTCGATCTATTTATTTTACATTCCCAACGGAGTTACCTTGTTCATTAGTAACGATATACCCTCTTTCGGAGCTCGCAGTCTTCCATGACTTCTACCTTGGCGACTCTTTAGATCTGGGTTGGCGGGTTTGCCTGGAGTGTCAGGGCAAAGAGACCCTGTGTCTCTTCCTTTTAGGGTTTTCAAGGAAGCACGTGGCTGATGTCGGGCCACGTCCCGTTGTCCCTAAAGTTAAAGCTACCTGCCAGCCCTACCAAAGACTCACAGGTCTTCCAAATCACCAAACCAGTTAAGACTTCTCTTGGGTCGAGAGCGAAGCCCGGCCTGAAACCTACGACCCCGGAGGCTCCCTTCGATCCGGCAGCCCTTTCAAGATTGATGCATGGCCTCTCGTGGCATGGTTAGTTTCAACCGAGAAAAATTTCCTTTATATATATGTATATATTATATACATATATATATTTATTTATTTTTTTTTTTTTTTGCTTGGATGTATCTACATCCATTATTGATGCCTGCTTCGATGAATTGTAGGTGGTATCACAGTTGGGAGGTATTTGCATCCAAAGATATTTGTGAGAGTATTGGATGATCTCAGCCCCGAAGATGGTTTGGACCTTTTTGGCAGAACTATTCTCAAGTGTTGGGTCTTCAGAATCCAAGGGGATCCAGTGCTTGGGGTAGGACTCTGGCTTTTGGCCGGAAGCCCATCATTACAGATATGGGACGGATGATTCATTAGTTTCTTGGTCTCAGTCCTAACAGGCAGGTTCAGCTTACACCTGTGCCTCTATATCTGTTTTGATGCAATCCTTCGGGTAGGGTATGGAGTGGACTATCTGGGAAGTATACTCTCATTGTGCCGATAGTGGGGAAAGCAAATTTCCTATCTGACGTATGATGCCTCAATATTCTCGAGCAAGTAAACCTAACTAATCAACCCCTTTCTTGACCCTTGCTTTATGAATTTTTCAAATAACATACCCCCATCCCCTGGATACGCTTACTCTTCCCCGGCACTGTTGACAACCTCTTGTAGTTTAATTAAGGAAACTTCTGTTGACCACCTTCGAATTAAAAAGGACCACTCACCTGATGTGAAAAAATCTAGTAATTTGGGTAACACAAGGAAATTGCGAATTCTTCATGTTTCCCAAATTCCATTAGAGACAAACTATGATGATATATATAGAGCATTTGAGTACTACAGATTGATAAAGAAAATAAGGATGAGACTCGGAGATGAAAAATGGGACTCTTGGATATCTTTTGATAGTTATGATGAAGCGTTTAATGCCGTTTGTAATACTGTATTAGTAATATTAAAATTAACAACTGGAACATCATGGGACCTCTTTGTGATAAGGTCCCAAAGTATTTGGATGTATACAAACCTGCTGATTGGTTTGAAAAAGACATAGATGTACCCATGCCTTCACAGAGAAAGCCAAAAACACCAATGTGCCTTGTAGCTAAACCTAAAGGGATAATAGGGAATTATTTTAAAATATGTAAGTTGATTCAGAAAAAAGTAGGAACCATAGCCCTTGGAGATATATCTCGTTATGGTAAAAATAGTTATCTCATCCATGCAAAATCCTCGATGCAGTCTGCAATACTATCTAACTTACAGACAGCCAGTGATGAAGTTACATTAGAAATGAAACCTCATCTAAATTTAAGTTATGGAAGGGGAGTGGTCTTTGATAAAGACCTTTACAAATTTACAGAGGAGTCGATACTTTCCATGTGTCTACTAAATGTATGGAAAGTGCATAAGGTTCCTGGAACATTAATGATTATGCTTACTTTCCAGGATGCTGATGTACCTTTCCATATTGTTATTGAAAATAAAAGGATTAAAGTTCGTCCTTTCAAGCAAAAGCCCCTGCAAAGCTTTAAATGTTTTAAATTTGGACACCCATCCAAAGTTTGCAAAAATGAAAAAATGTGTAGTATTTTCTCTAAATCTTATCATGGAGAATGTACACTTGAGGTCAGGTATTCAAACTGCAATCTGAATCGTAAATCAACTGATAGGAAATTCGAACTGTATAAGTTGGAGGAAGCTGCCCTAAACAAATCAAGTTAAGAACACATAAGTGTTGGACATGCAAAAAGACTTGAATAAATCAACTAGCCATGCAAAGGCCTTGAAATCAAAGGGAAATTTACCACAGGAGACATCAAACCCACTTAGCACTCCCAGTAATTCTAAGAAAAGAAATACAACTTGTAATAGTAAAGTACTGCAAAACAAGATAAACATATTGTCTTCTGAGGCTCTGTCACGGTACATTAAAACTGGGTCATTTCCCATTTCTGTACAGCCTTCATCCCCCATTACCAACAATAGTACTAACCTCTCTTAGGCCATGTCCTTGCCTGTTTTGATGGAGATTCCACCTGACACCAAGTTACCAGGTACACCTGTATTGGGGAAGGTGCAAAAACCTGGTAGCTCACTACTTATTAATCTGGAAAGAGAGAGACCTCCATCTCTCTCGCCCCTTCCATAAGAAATATCAAAATTATGACATCAAATAAATATGATGCTTTGTCTGTTGATGCTTCTGATCAACTAGAAGTCAATTTGAATAAATTGGAAATTCAAGTTGAGGTCCACCATCCCCCTCAACAGTTAGATCAAAAAGACAAAAAGAAAATCATAAATGCAAAACCCAATCTATCAAGACCCTCTTTAATAAAACCACCTGGAAATAGTGTTAGATCAAAAACTGCTAATGGGAAGACTCCATCCAAGTGGTCTACCAAAATATAAACCATAGTTTTTTCCTCCATTTTGCAATGTAATTGTGTGGGTTTAAGGGCCAAATATGAAGAACTTCAGCTCCTTATTCATGAGCATTCCCCCATAATTATATGTCTACAGGAGAGCAAACTTGATCATAATACTCCTCGTCCTCGCGAATATATTAGTTATAGTAGAACACCATATGATCACCAAGTGGGGAGCCATGGCGGAAGTCTCATATATGTTCGTCGAGATGTTCCCCAAGTATCTTTGTCTATTCGTACACCTCTGCTGGCAGTGATTGTACAGAATGAAATAGGGAAAAAGTATACAATTGGTTCTCTGTACTTGCCTCCAAATTATGATGTTTCGTATGATAACTTAGTAGAGGTGATTCAACAACTCCCTCAACCTTTTCTTTTACTTAGAGATTTTAATGGTAGCCCTTTGTGGGGTGATGTTTTAGCAAACACGAAGGGAAGTATATCATCAATTGTGGAAAATGAAGATTTGGGACTCCTTAATACAGGAGAGCCCACACACTTTCATGTCCAGATAGGTAACTTGTCATGTATTGACCTATCAATCGCAAGCTCTAACTGCCTTCTCGATTTTGATTGGAGGACATTAGATGAATGGCATACTAGTGATCATGCACTAATCATTATAAACACCAACAATGGTCCACCTTTACAGAGATCACCACGATGGAATCTTGACAAGGCGGACTGGGATGAATTTCGTGATCTAAGCGAAATTGAGAGGGATGCAGAACAGTTTGAAAATATTGATGATGCTAAGACTTACTGAATGGAACTCTCCATACAGCTGGAATCAATTCATTTCCCAAAACAAGAGGGTTATTCAAATGACAACCAGTCCCCTGGTGTTCTTCAGAACTAACTGCCCTGCACAGAGCCACAAGAAGATCTCTAACACGATTGCGCAGATGCCGTAGTGAGGAGAATTTAATTGTATACATGAAATGTAGAGCACAGTTCCGTCGTGCCATGAAAGAAGCTAGGCGCCAGTTATGGGTGTCTTGTTTCCTCCAGTAACAGTAGAACACCACCATATTCTGTGTGGAGGAAAATAAAAAAGATTGCCGGCAAATTTACCCCAAACCCACCACCAGTGTTGAAAGTGAATGGTCATTATGTGACTGGAGCAACTGAGGTTAGCAATGCCCTGGCTGATCATTTCTCAAATGTATAATGCAAGTGTTTAGCAGCCCCTGGTCACCAGCATAGGAACATTGAAGAAAAGTAAGTTTTGAATTTCGCAACAGGAAGGGAGGAATCATACAATTCTCTTTTTACTGAAAGAGAATTTGATTCTTCCCTTTCCACTTGTAATGATACAGCCCCTAGACCAGATGGAATTCTATATGCAATGATTAAACATGTACCAGTTAATACAAGGTTATTTTTTTAAGTATTATCAATAGAATATGGCAGGATCATAGTTATCTCAGTGTTTGGGAACTAGCCATTATTTTAGCCTTTTTAAAACCAGGTAAGGATAAGTTTTTAACGGCAAACTATCGACCAATTGCATTGACATCTGGCTTATGTAAGATCATGGAGAAGATGGTCAATGCAAGACTGATGTGGTACCTGGAAGAGAAGGGTATTTTATCCCCTGCCCAGTTTGGATTCAGAAAAATGCACTCAATAGCTGATGTGTTGATATGACTTGAGTCCTCTATTTGTGAAGCCTTTGCTTCCAAACGGCACCATGTAAGTTTTTTTTTCTTACCTTGAAAAGGCTTATGATACTGCATGTAGATATGGTATACTTAAAACCATTTATGAATTGGGATTAAGAGGAGAGCTACCACTGTTTATCCAATAATTTCTTTCACGTAGAGTTTTTCAAGTGAGAGTGGGGGAAACTATCAGAGATGAAATGTCAAGGAGGAGTTCCGCCGGGTAGTGTGCTGAGTGTAACCCTGTTTGCACTAGCAATTAATGAGATATCCTCAGTCATTCCCCAAGGTATTCTCTCAACACTATTTCTCAATGATCTCTCCATATCATTTTCTGGAGCTAGAATGGCAATGGTTGAGAGAAAACTACAACTCGCAATTGACAAAATTATTCATTGGGCTAATATGAATGGGTACAAGTTTTCAACCAGCAAAACTACTATTGTCCATATCCGTCGTATCCGGGGAGTACATCCAGATCCGGATATATACATGAAAGGTCAACAGATCCCATGTGTAGTTGAAACTAAATTTTTAGGATTGATTTTTGATCCAAGGCTTACATGGGTTCCTCACTTGAAGGCATTGACAGCTAAATGTCTTGAGGCTCTAAAACTTTTAAAAGTATTGTCCCATACATTATGGGGGGCAGACCGTAAAACTATCTTAAAATTATACAAGGCCTTAATTTTTTCCAAAATCAGTTATGGGTGTGAAATATACTCCTCAGCTACTCCAAGTCGATTAAAGATACAGTATTAGATTCAATACATCATGCTGGTATTAGATTGTCCACAGGAACGTTTAGAACCTGTCAAGGACAAATATATTATTTTAAACAAAGGCTAAGCAGTAAAGTAAATGCGCAGAAAGTAGGGCGGATATTGCCGAGCTATCACCTTATCTCCCTGATCCATGGGTTTTTGGGAAGCAGTTCGAGCTGCTTTCATTTTTGCTTGGGTTTTTGATGACCCAAGCACACGTGTACTGAATCCATTTCCATGTCAACAGGTACACCGGGGAGAGGGGACACAGAGTGAGAACCAGTATGGTGCGGTTACGTCACCTGCTGCCCATAGGCGAGACAAGCCTTCACCCCCAGCAATATAGGGAAAAAAAGAACGCACCGACTGTGCGAGTAAAGGCAGTTAAGTTCGAGTCCTACTCGGGAGTGGGCAACCCTCACTAGGCCCACCGGCCATGGTAAGCCTACCACAGCCATGGCGGACGTCCTTACGCCATACAACGTCCAATAGTTTTTCTTAGTTTAAATGTCTCCCCGTCCGCTCTCCCCGTGTGGGTATATTAATGTATCAGTTAAAAGTAAATTCCATTGTATTTGTTTGATGAAATCATTTAAGAGCCAGTGAGAAATTAATCTTCTGTTATGCATCCCAAAGATTTGAAGTTCTAATTTAATCGCTTTGAAGAAGATTTCTGCTCATTTTAATAGTGAAAATTAAGTTAGACAATAAATCCTGCTTACGAGTTCACCCTCGTCTAATTCACCGCCTCCTATCCTGTATGATTTAGTTAGTACCCCACGCCTCTATGACAAACCTCGCCTATCCCAAGTCTTCATGTTGATGCTGGAGAGTTACCTCTAGACCATTACCGAATGTCTTCCATTACAGTATTCGGTATTGGTTTAGGTTACAAAGACTCCCTAACCCTTTAGCCTTTCAGACTGCAAGCCTTATAAGGCACTCAACATACTTTGAGTTGCACCCAAAATCTCCTCAACTTTATGGCTTTCGGGTAAGACGTTTAACGTCTTAATATAATTAGAGGTAAGGTGCTTCCATTTAAGGTATCATCAACCCCTCCTTGGAAATTACCAGAGATATCTTTTTGTAAATATTTTATTGGTGTTAAAAAAAACATGACTGAATTAGAAGCTAGGTCTCTTTTTATGGAACATGTTGGAGAACATAGGGAATCAACTTTTATATATACCAATGGCTCCAAATCTGATGCTGGAGTATAGTGGTTCTTTTATCTGTAGAGGTGCACTTCCTCCAATATCTTCCATATTTACTGGTGAATTATATGGCATACTAACTGCTATTGAGAAAATAGCGTTAAAAGAGGAGGGCAATTTTAACAGTTATGGTGATTCAAGAAGTGTCCGTCAAGCTTTAGAAGGTTTTAATCCCAGTAACCCTTTAGTTTTAAAGATTTTAGAGTGGCTTTTAATTATTAGCCTGAAAGGTATAACAGTTCGATTTTGCTGGGTCCCAGCACATGTAGGTGTGTCTGGAAATGAAGAGGCAGATTCACTGGCAGAGTGCTGCAGCCGAGTTTGCTACCAAGAAGGTACCCCATTGTCTGTAATGATTTTTTACCAGCAATTAATATTTCTATTTATGACAATTGGCAGCATTGGGATAGTTTAACCGAAAATAAGATGAGAAAAATTGCGATTGTTATATCTCCTTGGAGGTATAATGGGATGTCCCGAAAATGGGAGACCACTTATTGTCATCTCCGCATTGGTCACACTCGGATGACACACGAGTTTCTGCTGGCTGGCCAGCATCAACCATATTGCGACGATTACTTGATACCCTTGACAGTGAGCCACTTGTTGACTGAATGCCCCACTTATAGCTCAGAAAGAAATAGATATCTGTTTGAGGCTTGGGGTGAGGATGGCAGGTTCATCTCTGCCAAGATCCTTGGACTTGATGTGTTGTATAATGCTAGGGGCATTTTTAAATTTATATTAGAAGCAGGTCTTCTTAATGCTATTCAACTTTTATAACATATTTACTTCTCTGGTTTTGATTGAATATTCTTTTAATCTTTATTCGTAATAAACAATATCAGCGTCAATGACCTTCAATGTCAGGATGCCAGAGAACTTCAAATCATTCATTCATTCACTCATTACATGAAATGTATAAACGTGGTAAAATACATAACTGAATGTTAATTCACGTTATGAAATACTTTAAAACGTGATAAAACGAGAATAAAGGGTAAAACACAGAGTGCTAAACTACAATGCATATACCCGGTACATTAAAGAGAGAGCACAGACTGAATTTCAACTTGGTGTGACGGAGAATGAGTCAGGGACCCAAGGTAGACTACATAACTGCCAGACATATGATAAATCAAATAGATATAATTTAAAGATATGTTAAGTGAATAATAACAAAAATAACTAATGCAAAGGACAGACCAAGATCAAATCTACGGGCCATATTGCCCTGTCTTCGAAGAAACCTGGGGGGTGTTTGAATTTTTCATATCTGTTTTTTCTTAATATTTTGTCGTACAACTTGTCACCGTGATAGAAAAGATGCTAGAGACGACTGGGCGAATATCACAAATTTTAAGTAATTTTTATTTTTTCTAACAGTACTTACCGCGAACTATTTTCTTAGGAGGATTTGGGATCTCCTCATTTACCGACCAAGAATTTTGCGTAGTTCTCCCTCTCTCCGTTACTTTGTCGGGGCGCTCCAGGGCGGAAGGATACTCGCTCTGGGGCGACCCGGGATCAGCGCGTGAGGCTACACTTGTTAGATCGTCAGTAAGCGTATTTTTAAGTCCCCCTCGAACTCCTGTAAGATACTCGGGATAGGATGGGTGGGCCATAACCCGAAAGTACAGTAGTTCGAGGTAAGGACTGTTATGAAAAATACAAATTACTTAAAATTTGTGATTTGTTCCAACATGGAGTACTTACCTCGAACTGTTTTCTTAGGAGACTTATCCCTTGGGAGGAGGGAGTGGCTTACAGTTCGGAATATCTCGAAAACGTCCCGGGGCACACGACCTAGATAGGAGGCTAGATCTAGATTGCCCAGGGAGAGTAGGAGAGCAGGGGAAAGCACGCAAAAGTCTACCTTATGTACAACTCACCTTTAATTATATTCCAGACATGGGGTGCCCCAACGTCCCACTCTCACATGGAAGAAGGATAGGAAAAGGATGGGATACAGGAAAAGGGGTAGCAAGGAAGGGGGAGAGTAAGGAGGAACTTGTGTCGCTTACGATTACTTCCACGGGCTACCCGGGGCCCAAACCACTAAACTTGTTGCATAGCTGAAATGACTGGCCTAATGGAGAAGGCATCCAGGGACTTTCTTGTACAATCCTTTAGGTAATGGGCTGTAAAGGTGGACTGTCTGGCCCAAGTGCCAGCCCGTAAGATTTGGCCCACTGCCATGTTAGTGTCAAAGTCCAAGGATGTGCTAAAGCCCCTAATATCATGGGGCCTCGGGGTCCCAGGGACCGCGCAGCCATCACTCTCGTAAGCCCTTTTTATAACCTGTCGGAGCCAGAAAGATATAGTATTCTTTGAAACTGCCTTCTTGACTGGGCCTGTGGAAACGAACAAACCCTTTATAGCTGGTCTGAGTTTGGATGTCCTACTGAGGTATTTCCTGATAGTCCTTATGGGGCACAAAAGAAGGTCTTCCGGGTTGTCTGAGCGCGGAATCGCTGGAATGGAGAATTCCTTGAACCTAGGGTCCGCAATTGCTGGGTTCTGGGTCTTCACCACAAATTCTGGTAAGAACTTTAATGACATGCCCTTTCAACCTTTCGAGTGTGAGACCTCGAAGGACAAGCCGCGGAGCTCGCTCACCCGTTTGGCTGAGGCAAGGGCCAACAAGAAGACAGCTTTGAGGGTGAGGTCCTTGTCTAGAATGTCTTTAAGAGGCTCGAAAGGGGTCTCAAGAGGGCCCCGAGGACCTTGGTTACATCCCACTGGGGGACCTTCGAGGAACGGGGGTCACAAGACTGCTCAAAACTTCTGATAAGCATGGAGATGTGGCGAGAAGCCCCTAGGTTGATGCCCTTGAGCTGGAAAACCTGACCCAGTGCCGCACGGACTCCTTTGATGGCTGGGATGGAGACTCCTGGTCGTCTCTCAAGTGAACTAGGTAGTCTGCAATACTGTGGACCGATGCGTCTAAGGGCCGCGGATTCTGAGTGCCACACCATTTGACAAACGTTGCCCATTTTGCTTGGTACACAACGCACGAGGACTTCCGGAGATATCCCGACATCCTGGCAGCAGTCTTGTCCGAGAAACCTTCCTTCCTTAGTAGGCACTTGATAACCTTCGTGTAGCCTTTGGAAGTGAGGCTGACTTAGCAGGTCTTCTCTTGCCTGAAGGGGCCACAGAGGAAGGGTGGCTAGGTCCTGAAGATCCGCGAACCACTCCCTCTCTGGCCACCAGGGCGCTACCAAAGTCATCTTTGTGGAATTGGATTGCCTTAGCCTGTTGAGAACCTGCCTGATGATCCCGCAGGGGAGAAAGGCATAGACGTCGAGCCCGTCTCACAAGTGCTGGAAGGCGTCTTCGAACGCTGCTGTCGGGTCTGGCACCGGGGAGCAGAATACGGGGAGCTGTGCGTTGAGTCTTGTGGCGAACTGGTCTATCACCGGGGAGCCCCAACGCCGGAGAACTTACTGTGCCACCTGCGGATGAAGAGACCATTCTGACCCTACCACCTGACCTGTCCTGCTGAGTCCGTCTGCCAGGACGTTCGTCTTTCCCAGAATGAACCTGGCTGTTAGCAGAATGTGGTTCATTTTGGTCCATTCCAGGTTCTGAGCCGTGAGGTCGCACAGTTCCCTTGACCTTAAGCCTTCCTGCTTTTTGATGTACGCCACCACCGTGGCGTTGTCGCACATGAGTGCCACCGAGTTCCCCCGGAGGAGACGGGCAAATACTGCCAGGGCTTTCTGTACTGCCATGAGATCCTTCAGGTTCCACTGAATTGGTCTTAGCTTGAGTCTGCCCTGTGGGACCAATTTCTCCAAGGAGACCAGGTGACCCACTAGCCTCTGCCAATCTTTGGGCCTCACCGGAGTGCCAGCTAGAAACGGTCGAATCACCTGGTCTAGGTTGTCCAACCTCTCTTGGGAGGGGAAGGCTCTCGTCAGCTGGGAGTCTAGGACCATCCCCAGGTAAGTCATCCTGGTGGTGGGGACTAACTGGGACTTCTCGAGGTTGATCGTGATCCCAAGGTCCTTGCAGAACTGCAACAGAAGTGAGCCTTGATACTTCTGAGGCTGAAAGCAGCAACCAGTCGTCGAGGTACAGTACCTGATTAGCCTGATGCCCTGTTTGTGTGCCCAGACTGATACCAGTGGAGCCGTCGACAGGCCGAAGCAGAGGGTTTTGAACTGAAGGGTCTGAGAACCCCACCTTACTCTGAGGAACTTTCTGCTGGAGGGGTGAATGGGAATCTGAAAGTAAGCATCCTTGAGATCCAGGGACATCATGAAATCCCCTTCTCTCAAGGCCGCCAGCACCGACTTCGGCGTGTCCATTTTGAAGGGGGTCTTCTTGATAAACTTATTCAGAGCCGAGAGGTCGATGACTGGCCTCCAGCCTCCTGTCGCCTTCTCCACGAGGAAGAGCCTGCTGTAGAAACCCGGGGAAGGTTCGTGAGCGGGCTGTAGGGCTCCCTTGTTCAACATGGCTTCCACTTCTGCTTGCAGGGCTGCTCTCCTCTCCAAGTCTTTGGGTGCCAGCCACTCCGGCCGATGTTCGGGGATCAACGGGGCCGGTTCTGACAGGAAGGGAATCCTGTATCCCTCCCTGAGGATAGTCACCGTCCACGGATCCGCTCCGTTGTCCCGCCATGCTTGCCAATATTGTTTGAGGCATCCCCCCACCTGAGGCGTGGGAAGGTAGGGGCCCTCTCTCCCTATCTCCTTCTAGGGAGACAGTTGGAACGGCCTCTCCTTGACCCTGAGTATTTAGACCTAAAGGAGGCCTGAGGTTGGGCACCACTCCTCTTGGTGGGCCGAGGGGATTGGTGCCAGGAAGAGGAGGAAGCCTCCTGCTTAGCCGGAGATGTAGGCGGGTAGGCTCCGTCTGTAGGAGCTCTTCTAATTGGGGGTCGTCTTGATAGTTGTTGTCTGGGCTCGGCCGTACCCTTCATCTTGCCGACCCTCTCTATTGTCTCAGCCACTGCTTGAAAGGGGAACACAGTCTCGCACCAGACAGGAGAGTTCCTCAGGAATTTTGCTTCCCTCTCGGGGAGCCTACGGGGCAACCTGTTCAATACCGTGTCCCTTCCCCTCAGGACCCAGTTAGCTGTCTGAGTAAAGGACTGAAAGGTGAGGAACTTCATGGCCTTGCCCCCGAGCGGATTAGTTTTTGCAAAAGCGCCTGATTTTCCTGGACTGACAGGTCGTGCGCCAGGTGGAAGCCTGCTAGGACGAGACCTCATCCAAAGAGTACTCGCCTGAGCCCAATAGCTCATCCACAATCTGTACCTCCGTGACGGAGGAGGGATCCGTGGGAGCGGAGGCATCCCTCCCCTCCTGGTGGGGTGATGGAGCGGTTGCCTCCGTCGCGGGTAGAGCCGCCGGGGCGGGGGTAGCCATCATGGGTCTACCCCCTCCCGGAGGAACCCGGATGATGCTGGTTGATGGTTGAGGTAGCGGCGTATCCCGAAACTTGGCCGGAGTAGCTGCGACGAAAAGTCCGGAAGCTGAGCCGTTGGGTCTAACCAGCGGAAGTTCCCGTCGCATGGGTGGAGCCGTTGACTTGCTAGGTCGGGGCAACTGAAAGTGTGCCAACGGCTGCACCCGACAAGCAGGCGGAGCCGAAGAGACACTGGCAAGGGTACGGAAGTGGCTCCAGCAGCCACTGAGGCAGGCACTGGAGCGGCAACCTTCTTGCTTGATTCACGATGGTGACGAACTACCGTGATGTACCTCCTCCTCGAGGAACTCCACTTCTTGTATCTCCTCCTCGAGGACTTCGACCAACTCTTGGCCGGGCTGGCGTGGGAACTCGCTCTCCTCCTTCTGGACCGCTTCCTCTTCCTCCTGGAGTCCCGTCCATTAGAGCTTTCTGAGGAGAAAGAACTGTAGGAGGAGTAGTCGTTCGAGGAATAAGAGCTGGCCGAGTCGTCTGTTTCAATCACGAGCCTCCTAGGGGTCCTTGATCTGGATACCGGGGTCGAGGGCTCCATGAAGTCCGGCGGAAGCGTAGCTGAAGGAGCCAGGGGCGATCGGATAGCGGGTCGAGAGGCGAACCATCCCTCGAACTCTTCCTCTTGTCTCATGGGGGACCTGAAAGGTGTCCTAGGCGCCGTCCACACATTGGAGTCGGGGTCCGAAGAACACGTGGGCCGTCCTTCCTTGTTCCGACCACCCCCGAAACCCGCTGAACCTGAAAAACACTGCCATGATGTGGGGGTAGGCACTGTTTTGGGCTTCCCCCACACCGGGTCTTCACCTGAGATGGGTCCTGCGGGCACCAGGCCTTCGTCTACTACACACACTTCCGCCACAGTAGCAGACCCCCCACTCGTCTGTGTAGGCCCCATCACAACAAATTCCCTGACATCAGACTCATGGGGAACGGCAATGGGCCGTTTCCCCGCAACGGACTTACCTCGTCCCCTACTCTGGGTAGGGGAAGGTGAAGGAGAACCTCTCTCCGACTGCGCTGAGGGCGACGTTCGCGGCGAGGTAAAGCTCGTCTTCTTAGGAGATCTCTTGGACACCTTCTTCTTCTTCTTGGCGAACAAGGTCCACTGCAGTTCAGGCCAAGACTCGCACTCCGTGCACATGGAGGTAGGGGAGCACTTATTCCCTCAACACGAGGAGCACAACATGTGCGAGTCGACCTTTGGCTTAGAGAGCCAGGCTCCAAAAGCCTTATCAGCTTGGGGCCCGGGACAGCAACGCTGGGATTCCATAGTGGAAAGCGAACACGCAAACAACACAAGAACACAAGGGAAAGGTGAGGAACACAACGGGAACACGTGGTGCACAATGGAAAGGAACACAAGGGATGGAGAACACAAAGGGACACGTGGTACACAAGGTGATCGGACGGGATAAGTAAGAGAGAGTGGCGAGATGTTATCTACGCCGCGACCAGATGCTTACTGATGATCTAACAAGCGCAGCCTCACGCGCTAACCCCGGGTCGCCCCAGGGCGAGTATCCTTCCGCCCCGGAGCGCACTGACAAGGTAACAGAGAGAGGGGGAACTAGGCAAAATTCTTGGTTGGTAAATGAGGAGATTCCAGATCCTCCTAAGAAAGTAGTTCGAGGTAAGTACTCCGTGTTGGAACAATGAATAATTTTCATTGATTTGAAAAATATTCAACAAAAAATCAGGAGGTCGGCCCACTTAAATGTTGCCACCTACCCCAAGATGAATATTACAGTACCTGTTTTCTCCTTGCAAAGAGCCCCTTTCTGGCAACCATTGAGTCATGTGGTGCTGATGGTAACTATCTTGGTGCTGATGCATCATTGTTCCTTTTGCCCTTTAATCTCTAGATCTTTAGTCTCTTGACATTACTAGTCAGAGCAGGGGGGGGGGGCAGGTGGGCAATTATATGAACATAAATTGAGTAGTTTAATTTTTCTTTATTTTCTATTTCCACTTTGCATTGTTTATCTGTTATCAAGGAAGCATTGGTCCCCCTAGGGAATCTATTTAATTACTGCTCTGTTCATTAAATTGCTTAAATTCAGCAAAGTTGTATTTCTTAAGGAGAAGCTCCCATTTTGAAAGCATTGCTCATTCATTGTTACATTTGGGGACCAACTGCCTTTTTTTGTCACCAGTGCCTTTTCTTTGATCCTAAATATCATCACTCTACTCATGTATCCATGAAATAGATTTTAGACCTTAAACCAGCAGGCATTAGTAAAAATAAATTTAGGAAACCAGTGAACTGATAAAACGGTGAGAACCAATGAACCTAGAATGATGATTGTGAGTATGAAACTTACCTCCTGTAGTAACCCAAGGCTTTCCTGGTAACACATCCCAAGGGGAGAAAAAATCAATACTGCCGTGAAGATCATCTGACTAATTTGTGTGATCATGTGGGATCTCATCTCTGAAGAGAGATATATTGACCTTAGCTGAGAAAAAAAGATAAAGAATAATGGCTCATTATCATAGATTATTATTATTACTAGCTAAGCTACAACCCTAACTAGAAAAGCAGGATGCTATAAGCCCAAGGGCTCCAACAGGAAAAATAGTTCAGTAATGAAGAGAAATATGAAAATAAATAAACTACAAGAGAAGTAATGACCAATTAATATAAAATATCTTAAAAGCAGTTATACCATTAAAATAAAAAAATTTAAATAATTTTTATTTTTCTTAACATACTTACCGAGAACTACTTTCTTAGGAGTTACCTGTAATCTCCTCTACCGACCAGAGTTTTGTGTAGTATACCCTATACCCGTTTTCTATGGAGGGCTAACCCGGGAGTGAGAGAACATGCCCCGAGGGTAGCCTTTGAGCTAGGTCGAGGTCCGCTTGGGTCCCGTGAGTCAGTAAGTCCTCGGATGTTGCAAAAAGTCCCTGCAAGGGCAGAAAGGCACTCGGGGAAGGAAGGGAGGGCCATTACCCGAAAGTAGTTCTCGGTAAGTATGTTAGGAAAAATAAAAATTACTTAAAATTTTTGATTTGTTCCAACACAAATACTTACCTCAAACTACTTTCTTAGGAGGCTTACACTTTAGGTGGTGGGAGAGACTTCCTGACCTTCAGACCCAGCAAGCGGACGCCAAGAAGCCTAGATATGAACTAGGTTCTAAAACAAAAACAAACTGGGAAAACGGACGGTAGGGTAAACTACACAAAGAGCTCACGTTAGTGTCCAAGTACTCACCCTTTGAAAAATTCTTCTGATGCTAAGTCCAGTAATACAGTTGCAGAGACGTGTTCTTCAATGGTTACATAAGTGTGGTTATCCCCGATAGGGATAGGAAACGGGGATTAGGGTGAAAAGGAACGAACCTGTGTCTCCTGGTTTTGCTATCCACGATTGTGCCTGGGGCTTCACCGTTAAATCACTTGGAGCGCGGAGATGACTGTCCCAATGGAGAACCCGTCTAAGGACCTTCTTGAGTAATCCTTGAGGTAATGGGCAGTAAAGGTCGCCTGGTTCGACCAGGTGCCCGCTCGAAGGATCTGGCCCACTGCCATGTTCTTCTCAAATGCTAAGGAAGTGCTCAGACCTCTGATGTCATGGGGCTTGGGAGTACCTGGCAAGGCTAGTCCCTCCTCCTTGTAGGCCCTGGCAATAACTTGTCTCAACCAAAAGGATATGGTATTCTTCGATACCTGCTTCTTTGTAACACCTGTGGAGACGAAAAGGCTCTTGATGCGTGGCCGGAGATGTGCAGTCCTCTCAAGGTATTTTCTAATGGCACGGACAGGGCATAACCTCAAATCCTCAGGATTCCCAGTCCTAGGAATAGCTGGCAGAGAGAACCCCTCGAATTTAGGATCCCAGACTGCTGGGTCCTGGGTTTTCGCCATGAACGAAGGGACGAACTTGAAAGAGATCTCTTTCCACCCCTTCGAATGAGAGACGTCATAAGACAGCCCATGGATCTCACCTACCCTTTTCGCAAACAACTCTTGAGAGTGAGATCCCCATCTACAATATCCTTCATTGGTTCGAACGGCGGGCTACTTAACATCTTCAGGACCCTAGCTAAGTCCCACTGAGGCACCCTAACAGTTTGAGGGGGGCAGGACTGTTCAAAACTCCTGACAAGCATAGAAATGTGTCTAGAGGAGCCCAGGTCGACGCCCTTCAGAAGGAAGACTTGACCCAAGGCTGCTCGTACTCCTTTTATAGCTGGGATTGACATCCCTATCTCGTCCCTGAAATATACTAGAAAGTCTGCGATATCTGGGACCGAGGCTTCGAGGGGTTTTATGCGCTTCGAAACGCACCACTTCGTGAAAGAGGCCCACTTCGCTTGGTAGACCGCTGCCGACAACCTTCTCAGGTATCGCGACATCCTCTTAGCCGTTCCTGACGAATATCCTTCCTTCTTCAGGAGTCGCTCGATAGTCTTCAGGCGTGAAGGCGTAGAGACTGTGGGTTGTCGTGGAACCTGAGAAAGTGTGGCTGTTGTAGAAGATCTGACCTGTCGGGGAGTGGCCACGGAGGATGGCTCGTCAGGTCTTTTAGGTCTGCGAACCACTCACTCTCCGGCCACCAGGGCGCTACCAAAGTCATCCTTAAGTTCCGGGCAGCCCTTATTCTGTTGAGCACTTGCCTGATCAACGTGAAGGGGGGAAAAGCGTACACGTCTAGGTTGTCCCACTTGTGCTGAAAGGCATCCTCCAAGGCTGCCTTTGGGTCTGGGACAGGAGAACAATACACGAGAAGTTGCGCGTTCAGCTTGGTTGCAAAGAGGTCCATCACCGGGGAACCCCAGCGTTGAATGATGAGCCTGGCTACTTCTGGGAGGAGGGACCATTCTGTTCCTACTATCTGACCCATCCTGCTGAGACCGTCGGCTAAGACGTTCTTTTTCTCCGGGGATTAACCTTCCCAATAACACTATCTGGTTTGCTTCCGCCCAATCTAGGATCTCTAGGGCGAGATCGCACAACTCCCTTGATTTTAAGCCTCCCTGCTTCTTTATGTACGCTACCACTGTGGCGTTGTCGCACATCAACGCCACAGTGTTTCCCCTTAGTAGATCGATGAAGTGCAGGCAAGCTTTCTGGACTGCCTTCAACTCTAGGACATTGATGTGTAGGCCTTTCTCCCCGTCCATCCAGGTTCCTCTCGCCGTCCTGTTGAGGAGATGGGCTCCCCATCCTTGGTTGGACGCCTGTGAATAGGAGCAACTCGGGAGGTTCGGTCGCGAAGGGCATCCTCTTGAGCGAGTTCGACCGGCAATGCCACCATTCCAGGGAGGGTATTGTGTTTGGTAGGACTGGAATTAATTTCTTGGGCAAGTCCAGTTGGTTCCAGAAGCTCTTCAGGTTCCATTGGACGGCCCTGAGTCTGAGTTTCCCCTGGGGAACCAGTTTCTCCAACGACACCAGATGACCTATTAGCCTTTGCCAGTCCTTTGCCCTCCTGGGTTGCCCCGACAGGAAAGGAAGAAGGATCTTCATAAGATTGCTTATCCTCTCCTCCGATGGAAAAGCTTTCACTAGTAGGGAATCCAGTGTCATCCCCAAATAGGTCATTCTGGTGGAGGGAGATAGGTTCGATTTTTCTGGGTTGATCATGATACCCAGACCCTTGCAAAACTGGAGAAGTTTTATACCCTGCACCTTCAAAACGTCCTCTGAGGAGGAAAGAAGCAACCAGTCGTGAGCCCACACCGAGACTGTCGTGAAGACTCTAGTGAATACCTGGGGAGCTGTCGACAACCCGAAGCCGAGGGTCTTGAATTGCAGGATCTGGGTACCCCATTTCACCCGGAGAAACTTCCGACTTGAGGGATGGACCGGGATTTGGAAGTATGCGTCCTTGAGGTCTATAATCATCATGTAGTCTTTCTCCCTCAAGGACAGCAAGACTGACTTCGGAGTGTCCATTTTGAAATCTGTCTTTCGCACAAACTTGTTGAGAGCTGACAGGTCTATCACCGGTCTCCACCCCCCCCCCCCCAGGGTACAGGATCTCCTCCATGGCGCCCTTTTCCAACATCGTGGACACCTCTTCTTGAAGAGCCGCCCTCTTCAACGGGTCCTTGGGTGCCAACCACTCGACAGGCTGGCCGGAATTAAAGGCGGGGGTTCTGTCAAGAACGGTAACCTGTAACCCTCCTTCAGTACGGATACTGTCCAGAGCTCTGCTCCGTGAGCCTTCCATGCTTGCCAATGTAGTCTGAGGCATCCCCCAACTTGAGGCTTGGGCAGGAGTAGGGGGCCTCCCACTCTACCTACTCCTGGAGGAGCGGCCTGAATGGCCTCTCCTGGAGGCAGAATACCCTGTTCTAAACGAGGCCGACGTTGCTGGAGCTCCTCTACGGGGGGGGGGGGGGGGGGGGCTGAGGTGCTGAAGCCCACGAGGAAGAAGGGGCTTCTCTCCTCGTCAGGTTAGGCGGGGCCTGAGAAGTAGAGGGACCGTCTGAGGCTGACCTCTTGTAGGGGGGCCTCCTTACCGGTTGAGGCCTGGGCGCGTTCACTTCTTTACTTTTAGCCACCTTTTCCATGATCTCCTCTAGCTCTTTCAAGGGGAACAAGGAGTCACCCCACACAGGAAGGCTCCTCATGGCCCTCGCCTCCCTGTCTGGGACCTTCCGGGAAAGCTTCGCCAGAATAGTGTCCCTTTTGCGAAGAACCCAATTCGCTGACAGGGCAAGGGACTGATACGTGAGGAACTTCAGGGTCTTGCCCCCGGAGATGATAAGCTCCCTCAGGAGGCTTTGCTGTTCCGGGACCGTCAAGTCATATGTGGCTTGAACACCTACCAGTGTGGAAGCCCACCAGTTCAACCAAGAGGAGGCGTGAACTAAGTCTTTCGACATCTCCATCATCGCAGCCTCAGACTGCGAGAAACAAATCGGGGTGAAGAGGCTCTGTCCTCCGAGGCACCCTGTCCCAGAACAACGAGGGCAGGCTCCACCTTGCAGGCTCCCGGACATTGTCCCTCTGGCACATAAACCCTACTCTGTGACTTGAGCCCTTGGAGCAACTTCGAAGAGCTCTGCATTTTGGGAGCTTCAGCATTGCCTGCCACAACTCTATCGACATGAGCCCGTCCCAGGACGAGATATCGGGCCACAGGTAGGGCCAGGGAGGTTTTCTGTTGGACGGGTGTCTCCATCAAGCGGGTCAGGCTGGACCTCCAGTAGTCCTCATCGGTTGTAACCGGTTCTTCAATTCTATGATGCCTTCGAATCAGGCCTATAACCTTCCGATAGGCCGAGTCCTCGGTCGGGGAACCTTCTCTACCGCCAGCAGAACCTTCGGCCTGATCCCGAGGAGCCGGGTCACCGGGCACTCCCACCGGGCGCTTCGGTTCTGGAACAATAGGCACTCCCCTGCGGTGGTACCGGTCTCCCCCGGCGGAAACCTCCGCACCAGGTTCGGGGGTCAGAACTGGCATCGCCGTGCCGGCGAGGACTACCGTTCGTGCATTCTCTCTGGGGGACGAGGACGCGGATCCCATGGGCTGACCCAACGGAGGGAACCTTTCCTTAAAGTCCGAGGGCCGAACCAGCTGTGCTGATTCGGCCAGGCTGCCCGTAAGGAAGCACGGTTCCCCCCGCTGGGCGGGGTGAACCGGAAGCTTCGCAGCCTTACGCCTGCCTGAAGCGGCCTTCTCGCATTCCTCCCTGCGAGGGTCATATCTTCATCTGGAGGATGGCCTTCGTGGCAAGAAATCCCTGGATTGCCGGTCCGGGGAACACTGCAATTCAGACTTACGGGGAACGAAGACCCAATCACCATCGGGGGACCTACTCCTCCTGTTGGATCTGCTCCATAGCACACAACCACAAGGCACAGGAACGAAGGGAATCAAAGGGATACACTTGGGAAGCACAAGGAAGGGTAGTGAACACGCAAGAACACAAGGGATAAGCACAAAGCTACCATGCGGTAACCACGCGAGACACACGAGGTGGACACAAAAGGTCGAGAGAGACGAGAGCAATGTGAGAGTATGGTATCACGCCGCGACCAGAGAACTTACTGGCTCACGGGACCCAAGCGGACCTCGACCTAGCTCAAAGGCTACCCTCGGGGCACGTTCTCTCACTCCCGGGTTAGCCCTCCATAGAAAACGGGTATAGGGTATAATACACAAAACTCTGGTCGGTAGAGAAGAGATTACAGGTAACTCCTAAGAAAGTAGTTCGAGGTAAGTATTCGTGTTGGAACAAATAGATCTTTCAAATATGAAATATAAGAATACTATGTCAGCCTGTCCAACATAAAAACATTCACTACAAGTTTGAACTTTTGAAGTTCCATCGATTCAATATCGTGTAGTTTTGAACCTTATGATGAAAACACGGTTATCAGAATTAACTATATACCTGGTACTACTGTATCTGGGAAGATCTGAATGCAAAAGATGGTAATGTTCAAATGGTCTCTAGCAGTTATTTAGCAAGCCAAAGCAGCATTGCAAAAAATCTTTTGTAAAATTATTTTATATCTGAAAGGGAAATAAAAGCTGAAGGTTTTCTCCCTAAATGCTAAAGCACAACTAGAATATATTTCTGGCTAAGCTTTTGTGTGTCATGGTAACATCTGATATAAAATTTTCTGACTCCATAAACCTTTCTAGCCATTGACCATTTTTTTTTTTTTCATTGAAGACTAAATTATGTTCTAAACAGATTTCTCATTGTAAGTTATATAGTTTGAGATATTGATTCAAAATTGATAGTGGCCAATGACTGCATATGGTACTAGTATCATCCAAGGGTACATAACCGAAAGGGAGAGGTGAAGGTAAAAGTCAGTAACCACCAATTTGACTTGACCTCAAATTTACACTGCATATATTTGGTTTACAGACTGATTGAAGCATGTGGTGTGGTACAGTATTTGAGGTTATTGTTAGGATAAAAATGAAAGAATTCATCTTTTCTAACCTGTTGTGCTTACTAACTACAGATTTGCTTGTGATGAAATTTGACCAGTTTCTATAATTCTGTGCTTAGAAAATATTAAATCACTCCATCTTGTCAAATGAGTACATAAGGAAAATTTAGCTTTCATGTATTCATATCACTACGTATTAATTGACTAAAACTGTAAAATAATAATATTGTATTCATAACTCTAAGGGGTTTTTCTCATTTCATTTTCTCACCATTAGTAACAATACGTGACCCGAAAGAATTCTTGCTCTCTTTATTTTCTTTATTTGAATAACTACTGTATTCATAACCTAAAAGAGTTCTTGCACTTCTAATACAATACTGTATTCATAACCCAAAAGAGTTCTTGCCACTTTCATTTTCACTTCTTTAATAACAATATTGTACTCAACCCAAAAAGAGTTCTTGCTCTTTTCATTTTCTCTCCTTTAATAACAATGCTGTATTCATAACCATAAAGAGTTCTTGCACTCTTAATTTTCTCTCCTTTAATAACACTACTGTATTCATAACCCAAAAGAATTCTTGCCCCTTTCATTTCCTACAAAGACAGCTAATCCTTATCCACTAAAAATACTTACCCTCACCACATAAAAGATTTCCAAAAAGAATTTGAAGACCCAGGAGAAAGTTACCCAGTAGTAGAAACCTAGGTATGGTTTCACCCTCTCGTTAAATTTATGTACTACTGTAGTCTCATTTGAATGAACTTCGGTGGATTCTTCAGTAACATCATTATTTTGATCAAGTGCGTTTGCAGCTGCACAAAAGTTTTCTTTTGAAATATTGAAAGTAGTTGGTTTTGATAATTGGGTCCAGTTCCTGTAAAAGAGATTTTTCTATGAATTGTCTGTCACCCATTTCTGGGTGATCTCTCTTCATGCATCATTTTCATTTAAAATATGAAATAATTGCCTAATTTTTATCAAGAATCTCTTTATATACTAAATGAGCCATCTTTCATAGTCCCATATATTTGACTGGCATTTTTCCTCTGACCTAAATTATTACTCTTATTAATCTTGTATTTTATTTTTACTTTTTCTATCTACACATCAGACAACATTGCTTTTCTGCCTTTAGCAAAATTCCTAGTGAATGGGTTATAAAAATATCAATACTGTATTATGAGAAGATTTGGTGAGCTCAGTTTGTTGGTAAGATTTTGAAATTCTGTGAAAAGAACAAAATACCTCCTAGTACCTATAATTGTCTTTAATTAGGGAGCAATGCAAGGAATCTCAAAGGAATATAGCTGAATGGTCTCATAAGGTAGTTTACTGAATGTCATTTTTTGGCAATATTGCCAAAATTTCCTATTTTCATTAATTTGCACATTCATTAGGAAGTTCTATAGATTTAGGAATATTTGTAAACAAAATTTAAGTGATGGAAAAGTTGGCTAGAAGAAACTATGATATTTGTTTGATTCAGAAAGTTGAGGTATAAAGGGGATGCTGAGAGGGCATAGAGACTACACAGTGGAGTAGGCATCTTATTAGTCAAATGTGAAATTGGTAGATGTAATAAAATTGAGTAAAATTAGTAGAAATATATAAAGATCGTAGGGAAAAAGGTAAATGTAATGCCTATACAGTATTCACTATCAACTCTCAATAATCAGGAATATAAGAAGAAAAAAAATTGGATAAAGTTATCTATGTATCCCAAAGAGGAGAAGACCTAAATAGACTCATTATAGGAATGCACAGAGCTGATTTTTTTAGTTACTAGGCGTAGATATAACAAAGGAGAAAAGAATAGTGGCGAAGCAATATATGAATTTTGACAGAGCCAAAGATAGAATGATTAAACATAATATTTAGGGAGGTCAGGAAGATTTTTATGACATATAATGGTGGAGAAGCTGAAACAAATTGATTTTATTATGAAAAAAGTGTGAACAGCATCAAAAAGTCTGATTGCTTTGTGATACCAGGTGAGGCTTGCTTAACACAACATAGTAATTGAGGAGGAGTTAGACCTGATATGAGTTAGGGAGACAACATACAAGGTAAAAGAAGATATAATCTATTTCACATGTAACCCATAAAGAAAAAACCTTGCATTGAAATGTTTATAAGGAAATAATATTGCTGATATTTAACAATTTGAGCACCAATCCCCTCTACAAATAATTTGCACTCAAGCCCAGGGCTTTTTTAGACATTTTATTTAACTCAACACTGGAATTATAAAAAATATTTCTTTACAATGTTGTTAATGTCTAGCTGAATGAATATCTTTTCCACTGATATGAAAGTATAATTCTAAAGATGGAAATTATTTTCATACTCGTCTGATGATCATGTTGCTTGTACCTGAAGCTGTGCCAACAACTATCACAAAAAAAAGATTTAATTTTTTCTCCTGCAAATCACATCACCCTCGGGGAAACACCGCACCATCTGTCAATTGATGGCAGCTAACTTAGTTGATGATACGACCATTTACCTTTTACTTTTTAGCTCTCTTAAGTCGCAAACCCAATCATTAGTCTCTTGACATCACTGATCAGTGGGGAGGAGGGACCAGTTTATAAACATCAGGTGAATATAGAAAATACTAAACTTTATTACCAAAATTCTGCTTATTTGTATGGGACTCCTCTGATGTTCATTTTGCTAAATCCCACATTCTGATGGAGGTAAGATAGCGAAGGAAAAACATGGCAAAGTAACAATCTAGATTAATCCTTTGTCATTAACTGTTCATGTAATCATAAGAGCTATGTAGAAAATTTATCCAGCTTTCTAAACCAATTTTCAGTTTCTTAATATCTTTATTCCTTTGTTAGTTACTTTATGAAACGTCAAAACATGTAGGGTGACACGACGTCATTGCTCCTTGGCCGAAAGTCATGAGCCTAACAATGAATTTGTCATGGGCGGGAACACCAGAGAGTTAATAGATTTGACCATCCTTTGAGATTAGTTTAAAAGATAACGAATCCTAAACTCCAAGTAAAATCGTAATCACTTGAATTTTAAATCTATACCCACTAACCAGCTTTTATAACTAAAGTTTTAGACAGTATAATAAAAGGGATTTTGACATAGGAAAAATCTATTTTTGGGTGAGATAGCCATGTCATCCTGATGGAAGGTCCCTCCGGCTGCTTCCTACTGTATAATATTTCTGCGATTGACATTATAGGGGAATTACTGTCAGATATCATGGGGTTCTAACCCCCGGAATGACTATCCGAAGATATCGTGTATAATCAGGGACGTATCCTAAGATAACCATAGATATCTGCACCCCGAATAGATCTTTCCCAGTTTAATCCTCTAAGGGGAAGGATAAGTGAGGAGCCGTTACATATCCTATCACCTTTCAGTGCTCCCATACGACCCTGCCGCTTCATTCCACATCGCAGTGGAGCTACTGTGAAATAGAAGCCTCCAACGAGCAAAGGGGTGGGAGAAAAATGAAGTAACGGGCGGGCCATCAGGATGACATGGCTATCTCACCCAAAAATAGATTTTTCCTATGTCAAAATCTCTTTTTTGGGCTCGAGCCATGTCGTCTTGATGGAAGTGTACCAGAGAATTATCTATACTCGGTGGGAGGCTTTGCATAAAAGACCTTGAACCAAGAAATGCTCCCACCTATGTGACGAAGCATAAGTATTTGGCAAGTATGATGGAAACTTATGACAAGATAAACCTGATCAAGAGACACATGATCACATCTGTACCAAACAAGGGGTTAATCACTCAAACCAAATGAGCTATACTCTAACAACATTTAGAAAGTTAGGCTGAAGCACTGAAGGAACACACAAAGCATTGTAAAGACACCTGGGAGCCTCAAAAGGAAATGAAGAAGTGGTTTTTCCTTTTTTCCCTGAAGCAAAAACTTCTGTTTACTCATTGCTAATAACGAGCTGAAGGAGTGCCCTAGGACGCATTGTGGGCTACGTCGTTGCTGTAGGGTTGATAACACCCCCTCGACCACCATATAAAAATGACGTGTCCTCCAATTGCTTCATTTAATGCCTGAAGAAAACCCAAGTGGACTTCCAACCACCATATGTCTGCAGTCCCCCAATAGACATATACTGGAAAAAGTTCTAGAAGGAAGCCACGACTTTAGGGCTGAGACCCGAAGTCTTACGAGGCGGGTCGGCTCTTCATATAAAGTAAGTAATCTTAATTCGTAACTGGTTTAGAGACAATTCAGACCCCATTGTATCATTTTGAAACAAAAGACTACCCTTAAACTGCACTGTTCTCAGCAAATACACTTTTGGCTAGTGTATTAGACAAAGAATAGATCACCTTGAAGGGGCACTATTTTCCATAGACCCCAAGGTGAAAAGGGAAGTTAATTTTTAGTTTGAAAAATGGGATCAGGGTATAAATTAACCTCACCATTATCCACAAATTCAATGTATTTCTCGTCTCTAGAAATCATTACGTCACGAACTCGAGCACCGGAAGCCATCGTAATTAAGATGATTTTCTGAGTGGGATCTAGAATAGAAGCCTTTTGATTGCCTATGTCCGAAGTGAATTGCAAAACCTTGTCCAAAGACCAATAGATAGGCTTCAGTAGAGCCAACAGTCGTAGCCTTGCACACACCTTCGGAACTTTGTTGAAGAGATCTGAGTAAAATTCGACATCAAAGGCATGGGGG
The DNA here is from genome assembly GCF_036898095.1 of Palaemon carinicauda. Lineage (NCBI taxonomy): Eukaryota > Metazoa > Arthropoda > Malacostraca > Decapoda > Palaemonidae > Palaemon > Palaemon carinicauda. Next base: position 56,054,911 of record NC_090735.1, read on the forward strand.
CCGAAGTGTACGACGAAATCGTGGATGAGGCCAGACCTTAAACATGCAAAGTAAGCTTGAAACTTAAACAAAAATCCATAGTAATCAACCCTGGATTTATGTCTTTGACATATTTGACCCATTTGGTCCATGACATTTCATACTGAGTCATGGTGCTAGACGACTCATAGTTTCCATAAATACCCACTTATCACGTTAAATTTTCAATTCCATTCCCAGGAATAGGGTGAAATCAAACATGAGATGAGGATTGTACGATCTCCATGATGAAGCATAAATAATCCCTTGCTGTCCGTCCTGAGACAGAATCGAGTTGGTCATGGCACAAGTTGGGACTCAAATCCATGACCATGGGAAACCAGTTGCTCATTGGCTACCAAGGAGCCACCAGGGCCGCCATCCCTTGAAAGATCTACGCCTGTCCAAAACCTTCACGATGAGGTTAAACAGTGGAAACCGGCAAATTGTCGTCCAACGACTCCCATCTAGGGACATTGACGAAATTTAATGTCCATGCCCACTGCTGCTTGAACCACTTTCTGTGCTACCTAACAGGGAAATATCATGCTGAAGCTCATTGCAAACAGATCCACTTGAAGGCCAGAGATTTGATCTCACTGAAGGAGAGACATTGACAAATGCCAACCTTTCTTCTGATCCAACTTAAAGACGGTTATCATTACGTGTTTTAAATGAGGAGACTTCGATTCTTGTCTGTTGAATTAATAGACTATAACTTTGTTAACGAGGTGTAAGTGGATATGAATGTTCTCCTTCAGGTATAAGTTCATGAGGGACAAGAAGACTGCCATGGACTCCAGAATATTGATGTGGTATTATTAAAATTTCTGAGACCAACATCTTTGTACTTTCTTGGGAGGGTTATGGTCCACCCAACCTCCCAACGAGTCGTCTGAACAAAGTGTCACTACTGGAAGAGGAAAGCGCAATAGTAACGTCTGCTGACTCCTCAAAATTTACTAAGTAAAAATTGTCCCTGACACTATTCACAAAGAGACTGTAGATCATGACCACCCAAAACAAATTCCTATGTGCAACAGCACAATATTGCTGACAAACCCGGAGAAGACATCTCATACCACTGAAATCATTATAAAACAATAGAAAAATCTGATTGAAAACTGTATCCATTATTCAGTGTGAGTACTTGCTGGTTTTGAAGAAGCATTTAACTTTCCTTTCATTTATCAGTAAAAAACAGTAAATTACAAAATTGCATTTGAAGTTCAGATACAATGCAGTGTGAATATGAAATGTATTTCATATTAACCAGGATCAATATTTTCATTTTATTAATGGATAGTTATTATTAAGAGATAGTAAAAATCTATAAATAATAATGTAGACCTAACCTCAATCTAATGATACTGCACTACATAAGTTATCAGAACTAGACGTCCAAAATATCTAAGAGAATTGCTGCATATTGTGTGCAGCGAACAAATCGTGACATAAGAATAGTTACAGATGGTTTCAAATTATTGTACGTAGGCTCTAGAGCCTTTAAATAAGCGGCCCTGAGACTACACAATAAGCTCCCAATAAACATCCAAAAGACTGAAGATATTAAGGCTTTCAAGAGGAAACTGAAGTCTTTCTCGTTATCTAAGTGCTTCGATAAAGTGGATTTAACAATGAAAGTGCAATATGTTGTGTGAAATGTAGAATGCTTTTGAATGATCATGATAAAATGACTGTGAAGGTCCTGTAGAGAGTAGGGTTCCTGTGCAGTATAGGACCAGAAAAGCAGCATTTAAAGTAGAGTAAAGTATACTTTAAACCTCTCTAGGCTAGGAATGCATTCAAAAGACTTAGGTTGGCACATTAAGTGGCCAAGAAAAATAGACATGGTTGAGATTCCAATTGATCCAGGCTCATTGCCAATTAAACATTAACCTCTGTCTTCATGGGGATATATCGATTCCATCTTTATTAGATATTCACGCCTTAATGAAGGTACAGTATAAAAAAGATTGGACACAATCACTTACTACCTCAAAACTCAAGTGGTTCGAAAGCAGAAAGGTTGTGGAATTAGTAAAGATAACACAAGAAAGAAACATATCCGCTATGCAAAACTTTAAAAGTTAACCTTGTATTCTCACTCTTCTTTGGATTTACCTTTACACACACAACACAAAAAGACATCTCTAAATGTTAGATTACTTTGTTTCTAATTTCTAATCAAAGGAGTCAGCTAACAGCTGACATATATTCAAAGAAAAAGGGAATGTAAGTGAACAATATTCCTCCATACATATAAGCATAACACTGCAGCCGCCACGTTTACATTACATAAAACCAGAAAAAAAAAGTTTTGATCACATTGTGATTTATATTAGTTCAAAATGAACTATCAAAATTTTATTTGTATCTCTAGGCAAAATAAGGACATTTTATTAAACACCGGTGACGAGATGAACTGAAAAGCAAGAGGCAAATGGCTGTGCCATCAACTAAGTTAATTTCCAGGTGACGTGGTGTTTACAGGCAGGGAGGAATTTTGAGGTGGAGAAAACAGGAACTTTCTATTTTGGAGTAGATGTCGACACAGCTTCGAGTAGAAGAAATAAAAATATTAGAGAAGTATCATAAAAATAATTTAATATGTTTTGTAAAATTTTTGTACCCGTAAATAATGAAAGAAAGAAAATAACTGGTAATGACTGTATATAAAATTAGTTGTATATAAGCCCCAAAGTTCATAGAATTATCCGGTACAATTGTGCTCAAAGTGTTAAAATACAGAGAATGTACAATAGATTACAAATCATGTCAACATACCATGTAGTTGCCATTAGACAAATGAGAGAAAGTAGATACAAGAAATCAGTGAAGAGTAATGCTGAATGGATGTACTTAATGTAGGAGTTCCACTTGCGTCTGAGCCAAGCAATGGTGACTGGGTGTTTCAGCAAAGCACATTCATTTTTTGAAATCATTAACATGACTGGGTGTGACTTAGCCCATTCCTTGACGTTTGGACGGTGGTCCAAGGCATCTCCTTTTAGCTTGCCACAGTCCTCATCGAAAGGACTTTCCCCTTCTGAAATGAATTAAGAAATGAGATCCCTGTAGTAGTCTACTTGATAAGTCCCGAGTACATTTAGCCTTTAAGGAAGATGAGGCTAAATATTTATAAATGTCTTGGAAAATCATTGTCCATAGGGAATATAATCAGCAATAAAATAGCCAACATGCATGATCAATAACATTTAGATCATTATGGGGTATATCATGTCCTACATTCCATTTTCGTATAGAAACTGCTCTGGTATGAAAATTGATTAGGCTAGATAAACTATATACAGTGGAACCTCTACATACGAATTTAATCCGTTCCAGAACCAACTTCGGATGTAGAAATTGTTCGGATGTCGAAACGAATTTTCCCATAAGAATACATTGAAATAGGATTAATCCGTGGTTGAGCCCAAAAACCTATGATAACTTCTTAATAAACTACTACACGTAATTTTCCCATGAGAATAATGAACACTAAATTAGATAATAGACATGTAAATAAGAAGAATAGACATGTAAATAAGAAGAATTAGCAAAAAATGATAAATAAGAAACGGGTTTTTAGCGTCACTTTACCTTAGAAACTCCAGCGCAGGTGTTGTTCGTCTTCGCTACGCAGAGAGGAGAGAGGAGACGGACGGACGGCGAGGAGGTAGAGAGGTTAACTACGATAAACGTAACACTACCGTAACTTATTCTAACTTACACTAAGTGAACTTTAACATAACTTAGCTTATTTTTTTTTTTTTTATATTTTATATTTTTTTTACATTTTCTTTTTTCCTTTTTGATGGTTACGTAATTTTAATCACTATCACTTACATTTAAAATTGACTGAATTTCTTTTGCTTCACTCTTTTCCGTTTTCTGTGTTTCACTTTCTTCCTCTTCACTCTTTGCCGTTTTCTTCGGTTCACTTACATCCTCTTCATCGCGAGTTCGCTTCGCAGTTTTTTTAAAGAAAGCATCGATAGATAATTGCTTGGTACGGCTTTTCAGAATGTTTCGAAAGTGCGTTAGGCAAACATCATCGAATTGAGAAACTACACGACAAACCTGCAATTTCTTTGGATGGTATTTGTCGATGAAGTCGACCACGTCTTGATATTTTCCTAACACCTCTTTTATTTGCGCTGAACCTAACACATGTTATACCTCCTCGCTCTCTTCCTCGTCATCACTCATGTGCTCCGACATAGCATGGAGTTCCTTGAGCTCATCCGTCGTCAGTTCGTCGTGATATTCGCGACGAGTTCCGTAACGTCATCTGCGTTGACCTCCAGACCCATGGACTTGCCAAGGGAGACGATTTCCTCTACGGCTTCCGCTGCACCGACCACGGGATCAGGTTCGGGGTCAAAACCCTCGAAATCTCGGGGAGAAACTGCATCAGGCCACAGCTTCTTCCATGCAGAATTGAGGGTCCGTCGAGTTAATCCCACCCAAGCCTGATCTATGATCTTCAAGCAGTGCACGATGTTGAAGTGGCCCCTCCAAAATTCACGCAAAGTTAAGTTGGTGCTTTGCGTGACATTAAAGCACTGCTTGAATAAGTGCTTGGTGTACAGCTTCATAAAATTAGAGATGACTTGCTGGTTCATGGGCTGGAGGATAGAGGTGGTATTTGGTGGAAGATACAGCACCTTTATGAACTTGAATTCATCGAAGATATCATCTTCAAGTCCGGGTGGGTGAGCGGGTGCATTGTCAAGGCATAGCAGGCACTTTAAAGGCAATTTCTGCTCATGAAGATACTTCTTCACAGAAGGACCGAAAACTTGGTTTACCCATTGCACAAAGAATTGCCTACTGACCCAGGCCTTCGAGTTGGATCGCCAGAAAACATGAAGCTGATCCTTATCGACGTTGTGTGCTTTAAAGGCCCTAGGGTTCTCCGAATGGTAAACAAGCAAGGGCTTGACTTTAAAGTCCCCGCTAGCGTTGGCACATAGAGCAAGAGTCAACCGATCCTTCATTGGCTTATGCCCAGGCAATTTCTTCTCTTCGGCAGTGATGTAGGTTCGACTCGGCATCTTCTTCCAAAACAGCCCGGTTTCATCACAATTGAACACCTGCTGCTCTACGTAGCCTTCTTCCTTTACGATATTTTCGAAGTTCTTAACAAAGTCAGCTGCAGCCTTTGTGTCCGCACTAGCAGCCTCTCCGTGGCGAACAACTGAATGAATCCCGGACCGTTTCTTAAATTTCTCGAACCAGCCACGAGATGCCTTGAAATCATCTGAGGAAGGCTCGGTTGAACTCTCCCCAGCATCACCCCCAGAGCTCTCCTCCTTCAAGTCCGTAAAGATGGCGTGCGCCTTCTCGCAGATAACGGTTTCGGTGATGGTATCGCCAACGATCTCTCTATCCTTAATCCACACTAGTAGAAGTCGTTCCATCTCTTCTATGATAGGGGTACGGCGTTTGGAAATTATAGTGATCCCCTTAGAAGGTTTCACTGCTTTAATAGCTTCCTTCTGTTTAAGGATTGTCGAGATCGTCGACATATTACGGCCATACTGTTTAGCAAGTCCACTCACGCGGATGCCACGCTCATGTTCTTCAATAATTTCCTGCTTAATTTCTATAGAAAGCATTTCCTTCTTCCTTTTCTCACCACTACCACTACCACTGGCAAAACTAAGCCTTTTTGGACCCATGATTTACGTAAATTATCGTTAATGGATGCACGTAAAAAATCACGATTAAATCACAGTTAATATCAGAACGCACAGAGCACAACCACAAGAAGCCGACGAGAACAGAGGACTGACCCAAGCCGCGCTAATTGAGCGTCCCTCCTAGGTCGATGTGCTGCCTTCTATCGGCGGAAATAAAAAACACTTCAGGCGCTATGAGCACCGACTACGAGTACGAGTATTGTTTACTTCGGGTGTCAAAAAAAACATTCGGGTGTAGAGTCGGAACGTGATCGAATTGTACTTCGCGTGTCGAAAAATTCGGATACAACCGGTACGACGAAAATTGCTACTTCGTGTGTCGAAATAAAATTCGGGTGTAGAGTCAAAAATTTGCTCGAATTTTACTTCGGATGTAGATACGTTCGGATGTAGAGGTTCCACTGTATTGTATGTTCTAATTATGTTTTTCTGTCTCACAATTTTCATTTATATGGTTAAGATACATTTGGAAAAATCTCTTTATTATTATTATTATTATTAATTGCTAAGCTACAATCCTTGTTGGAAAAGCAGAATGCTATAAGCCCAGGGGCCCCAATAGGGGAAATAGCCCAGTAAGGAAAGGAAACAAGGAAAAATAAAATATTTTAAGGGCAGTAACAACATCAAAATAAATAATTCCTATATAAACTATAAATTCTTTAACAAAACAAGAGGAAGAGAAATTAGATAGAATAGTGTGCCCGAGTTTACCCTCAAGCAAGAGAACTCTAATCCAAGACAGTTAAAGGCCATGGTACATAGGCTATGGCACTAACCAAGACTAGAGAATAGTGGTTTGATTTTGGAGTGTCCTTCTCCTAGAAAAGTTGCTTACCATAGCTAAAGAGTCTCTTCTACCCTTACCAAGAGGAAAGTAGCTACTGAGCAATTACAGTGCCGTAGTTAACCCCTTGGGTGAAGAAGAATTGTTTGGTAATCTCAGTGTTATCAGGTGTGTGAGGACAGAGGAGAATATTTAAAGAAAAGGCCAGACTATTCGGTGTATGTGTACGCAAAGGGAAAGAACTGTAACCAGAGAGAAGGATCCAATGTAGTACTGTCTGACCAGTCAAAGGACCCCATAACTCTCTAGCGGTAGTATCTTAGCTAGCAAGAAATACTGTAATGCCAAAATGATCCAAAGCTATGCTTAGAATGGGAAGCACTAGACTTTTCATTTACTCTAAGAATTTTAACCAGATCATGCTACATACTTCCCCGAGAGGTATTGTGCGTCCTATGCACTCCTCATAAGATTTATAAAGAAAGCTTTTTCCTTGGTCGAGACACAACAAGAATACAGAACAAGATCACTCAAAAACAATTCCTATGCCCAACAGCACATAGGATTGCTAACAAATCTCGAGCAACAGACTTTATCAGCTAACCTGCATCTGTATCTACAAGAGGCCCGAAATAGGAGAACAATCGTGCCTCAGAGAGTATCCCACCATTGAGGGAAGTACCTGTCATCTTTCTTTATCACAAAACCCACATAGCTTATACTGTACTTCCTCAGAAACATCTTCTGAAACAGAATTATAAAATAGGTAAAATAATCCAAAAGTAAAATAAAATCCTGAATGTATGCAAATTTCTTTAAATTCTGTACTGTATGCCCAAGTTATCTGCTCCTCCTCCATCCAGAACAGCGAGGAGTACCTTGTACTCCTTTAGTTTCAGATGTGATCTAGTGACAACTTACAGTATCTTTGAAAACACCGCTATAGTCTGCCCTACCAACATTGGTTTGTGATATTACTTTAAATTAACCATTATTCAAAATTAAAACTTTTAAACTGATCCTATATATTTTTTAATACAACATATTTCTAAAGTTTTAAAATGATTCCATTAAGATTTTTCTTGAAATAATCTCTAACTTCCTTGCTGATGGGTAGCAAGGCAGGAAATATTACAGTCCAGGACTAGATTGGCAATGATCCATCTTTTCAGCTTTATCATGAGGTCACTATCTGACTTATTTTTTCTTCTTTTCTTCTCAAGCGTGTTTGCTTGGTTGTAGGAAGTTGTACTTTATGGTATACAAGTCTACTTTGGTATTATTATTACTTGCTAAGCTATAACCCTAGTTGGAAAAGCAGGATGCTATAAGCCCAGGGGCTCCAACAGGAAAAATAGTTCAGTGAGGAAAGGAAACAAGGAAAAATAAAGTATTTTAAGAAGAGTAACAATATTGGAATAAATATGTCCTATATAAACTATAAAAACTTTCAAAATTAGAGGGAGAGAAATAAGATGTATTAGTGTGCCTGAGTGTACCCTCAAGCAAAAAAACTCTAACCCAAGACAGTGGAAGACCATGGTACAGAGGTTATGGCACTACCCAAGAGTAGAGAACAATGGTTTGATTTTGTAGTGTCCTTTTCCTAGAAGAGCTGCTTACCATAGCTAAAGAGTCTCTTCTACCCTTACCAAGAGAAAAATGGATATTAGTCCTTGGAGGCCCACTAACACAAAAGAAAAAACGATTTTTGGGGAGATGCTGTATGTCTCTGAGACCCTCCGGAGGGGAGACATTCGACTCTTGCTCTGAGTATGGAAGATGGTTGGGCTGGGCAAACAAAGCACCCTGGTAGTATTGTCTCCCGTATTAGTATTGGCGATGATATGTCACCATGAACAATTTCAGCATTGGAGGTGCTTAGAAAGGTTTAATAGAGCCTGAATCTGAGGTTGGTGTCAATGACCTTTGATGTCAGGATGCCAGAAAACTTCAAATAGATCAATCAAACCTGAATCTGAGGGTTTCCATATACAGACTGAGTCCATGCTTTGCACATAGGAACGTGTCATGTGTAAATGTAATATTACTGAAGAAATATATTAAAACAGAGGGAGTATTTATTCCCAAAGTGAGAGGAGTGAGATGAGATTCGACTACCATTGTGTTTGGTCAAAGTTGTCATCCCCTTACTGTCTTCAGCATTTTCGAAACAAACCAAACCTCGAGGAAGAGTGCCTGCCGCGATAAAAGAACTGTCTTGTTTGAACCAAGATGTCATCGCCTTAATCAGTGGAGACAGCAGTTTTTTGAGAAAACAGATCCTCAAGGGATATCCCTGTTTATAAAAAATCTCATCATGGGTGAACACGTGCCGCGCTATTGTGAAGGTTTAACTCGAGGTCAAGATTGCACCAGAAAATTGTTCTAGAAGCTTCTATGGCGGGATCGAAGTGGGCGATTTTGAGGAAACCAATCATGATGTAGAATTGTCAAAAAAATCCTTATATGGAAATGACAACTGCCCATCGTAATTACCTAGCTCCTTCCACACATGGGTATATAAACTTCAAGATGAGATAGGAAAGGACATAGGACAAGAGAGGAACTATGTCTGAACCAGATAGGAACCACATCCTGATGAGATAAGAAACAGAGAAGACCAGAAGTCTGATAAAGCCAGTTTTCAACCTTCCCTTCAGACGACAAACGCCTATCTCCAAAATCCTCTTATGGCTGAGAAGAAGAGACGAATTGAAGCAGCCAACCCTTCCTGCTTGTTACGAGAAGTAGCCAACACTACCTGGAGCCTGGCCATAGTTCTACAATATCATCAAATTCTTGGAAAAGACTTCTGATGCCCCAACTTGATGCCACCCTTTCTGTGACGTCTTCGAATACGAAATCATCGTGCCAGTTTCACCTGAACTTCAGCCACCCTTCTCATACGTTTCCAAGCCTGAAGCTTCTGTACCAGCATCATCTCAGCAGCTGAGAAGACTATTCAACATTCCATATAAGTATTGAAGTACCTTATTGACTGTTCCCCTATTCTGCTAATGTTTTGATTTATTTGATTTGTCCGTTAAAGTAACTGAAGAAGCCACGTTGATTTTCTTTATAAGTTTGTGAATAAATGTGTTGTATTTTTTGTGAGATTCTTTTTATTTATTTCCGATATTTTGTTGTTTGTTGTTGGAAATATTTAGTTTGAATATTAAAAGAATCTGTAAGGATTTTAAGATCATAGCAGATCACTGGCTCTAGATCTGAGGGAAACTATATTTCTTTGGTATTTTATGTTTTATTGGATATTGTGTTCCTTGGTTACCACTCAGGACCTTTTCAAAAATAGGGTTTCCTTCATCAAAACTCCTTTTAGGTGTGATCTAAATTGTGTGAAAACTCGACTGACACTGTATAGGAACAGATTGTTGTCATAACCCAAGGATCACCTATAAAAGAAACTTATGAATACTTTTTTACTATCATCCTGATACACATTAAGCAACCATTCACAACATGGCATCTGTACACATCTTTTATCATTTTTTCTTTTACTAATGCAATGAAATTGAATATTTTAAAATACTTCCATGGAAAAATAATAAGTATTTCGGCACTAAGACCCTAACTCTTAATAAGTAAATGAAATGTATCACCATTCAAAGAAGACAAAAAATGCTAAATAATGGTTCAAAACCATATAAATGAAATACTTAATCTTTGGTAAGTAAAAAGTAAATTTTAATAAGTGCAGTTTCAACAAGCAGTAACCGTATAAAACCTTGAGTTTATAATAACCTTAAACAATATTAAACGGTTGTGATTTTACCTTTCATGTAGTAATTGTTCTCATAAAGAGAAAATGTAAATTGCATTTCTTCCTGGGGTAGTGATTTGTGACATTTTCCTAATACGTTCAATGCTAGAGACGGGTACACCTCCACAAGCTCTTTGAAATTCTCTGGTTTGAGATCTTTCCCCCCTAAGAGGGCATCCTCCCAAAGGTTACACTGAAGTATTGCCTCAACAATATGTCTGTTGGAGAAAGTACTGGTGAGTTAATCATAATGTAACATAAATAAGTTATTATATATGATAGGTTTTCTCCCCCTTCACAACTCAGAATACTGCATTTATATCCTTTTTTAATATTGTTATTATGCAAACATGTAAATAAATCAACAGAATTTTGAGAAATATAGAATACTAACAAACTAACCTTTGGTCTTTGGAAAGGGCCCTGTCCATGTACTTTCTTATCCTACCCTTCAGAAGCATTAGATTATCCAAGTATTTAGGATCTTTGAGGAATCTGGATGGGCATTCTGAACACGTTTTCTCCAAGAGATAAATTATAGCATTCTTATTTTGCTTCATGTCTTTGAATGCCAAGTCCAGAGGAAAATTCCCATCTTTGTCAGTCTTTTGAAGGTTTGATGGTCCCTTTTCTATAAGCATTTTACATATTTTTGTTTTCCCCATTTTGGCTGCTATGTGAAGGGGATTTTGCCCTTGTGAATCCTGTTTTCCAGAAGCAATGTTACATCTAAGAAGTCTTCGAACAATTTGTTCATCACCCTTTCTGACAGCTAGATGTAAAGCAGTTTGTCCCATGGCATCTCCACATGATGGACTGATTTTTGAATCTCTTATCTTACCACAGAACAAGAGTACAGTCTCTAAGTTACCACTCATTGCTGCCAAATGAAGAGGAGTCTGATTTTGTTTGTTTTTCTGGTGTAATGTTGAACCGTTTAAAGCTAAGATTTTCTCACACACTTGATAATATCCTACTTCAGCAGCTTTGTGTATTGGATAGGTTCCATTATGATCAACTGTTATAGAAGCTCCTGCATTTAGAAGCTCATTAACACATAGAAATGTCCTGCAATACATTGCATAAATCAGAGGAGTTCCCTTTTCACCATTTGTGTCTATTTGGTCTTTTAAATATTCATTTTCCAGTAGATACTTCAGACATTTATTAGATCTCTGAGTCACTGAATGATGGATAACAGTTCTTCCTTTTTTATCTACTTGAAATATATCAGGTTCTGCAGCCTCACAGAGTAGTTGTAAACAACTTTCTGTTGCTTGATGAGCTCCTTCATGAATGGGAGTAACCCCTAACTTATTTTGGCACTTTGGATTAGCCCCATTCTCTAGAAGAAATTTCACAATTTCTGTATATCCCCTTTTAGCTGCTAGATGTAAAGCCGTGTTACCTTGGTTGTCGGTCTCATTAACAACTGATCCAATAAGAATTTTACAAGAATCCTGGAATCCTGATTCTGCAGCCTCCATAAGGGGTGTCCGTCCCATTATAGATTTGTTAGTAAGCTGTTGGTAATCGTGGTTTCCAGTTAGAAATTCTTTAACCGAGTTTAGGTAGCCATGGCGAGCTGCATGATGAAGTGGTATCAAACCCTCTAAGTCTGTTGCATATTTATTGGCACCAAGACTCAGCAACTCCTTTACCAAGTGTTCATGTCCATTCTGAGAAGCCAAGTGTAGAGGTGTCATAGCATGTGTACCTTTTATGTTGATGTCAGCATTTGGTTGTAAAAGAAGCCTCAAACATTGGTCAGTATCGCCTGCTGTTGCATAACGATGTACATCAGAGTTAGAATAATGAGCATTTCCTTGAATGACAGGGATATTATTACTAGGAGATTGTATACTCGTTACAGAAGCAGTTCCTTCACCTTTGCTGTCGTCATTATCTAAATTGATCGCTCCTTTTTGAACCCCTTGTTTTCCATTTGTATTTGTCATGAGTGTTGTAGCAGGTTCGCCTGTTAGAGATGTCATTGATATTACCTCAACGCCTGTGTTATCCTTTTCACTTCTGGGAAAAAAAATAGGATGATTGTGATAAAACACTGCCATCAATATACTATATTTATATATATATATATATATATATATATATATATATATATTTATATATATATAGATATATATATATATATATATATATATATATATATATGTATATATATGTGTATATATATATATATATATATATATATATATTATATACATATATATATCTATATATATACATATATATATATATATATATATATATATATATATATATATATATATATATATGTATATATATATTGACAAATACCATATTAAACTGAATAAAAAGACAGCTACACTTCAATCAACCAAGAGAGCAGGCAGGCTTTACAGTAGAAGTGCATATTCAACAACTGACCATGACCTTGTAATTAACCAGCTAATAAAAAATCAACAGATTATGACAAACCACTAATGAGAGCATTTGTAGATTGCGAGAAAGCTTTTGATTCTGTCAAAACCTCCTCAGCAATGAAAGCCCTTCAAAGACATGGATTAGATGAATCTTATGTTAGAACACTTGAAAATATCTATACAGGAAGTACAGCAATCCTAAAACTACATTTAAGGTTGTGAGAAAATTCTGATTGAGAAAGGAGTTAGACAGGGAGACCCCAACTCTCCTAAATTATTTACATCATCTCCAGAAAAAGTTTTCAAGAATTTAGATTGGGAAAATGTAGGAATTAAAGAATGATAAGCATGGGATGGAGAGCATTTGGTAAACAAAAGATTATGGAAATTAAAATGCCATTTTCTCCAAAAAGATAAGCAATTTCCGTGTCATAAGAGCTACAAGTGGTAAAACGCACCTTGTATTTAGCTAATGAGTAATTTTTGAAAAAGAAAAAAAAAATTGAGAATTTTACAACCTATCGTAGCAGCAATTCCTAGTCTGCGAAGTCTAGTGTGCTTTTTCGTTTGACAATGTAAATTTTCATATTTTGGGTATATATGAAATGTGGTTAATATTAATTAGCTGTACACCTGTTATCCGAATTTTATTACATATTCATATAAAAAAACACTAAACCAATCGTAATTGCTACTATTGTAACCATGTTTTCAAGTGTTTGTTCACATGAAAGAAGTTTTGCCAAGTGCTCCTGGCCAAATTTCGGTAGAGAAGTAAAACTTCAGTAATATTTCCCATATTCCTCATGTGCACATTTCATACAATATTAGTTATTGATCAAATAAAGAATTCTCTAGAAATTTCACTTGGTGGAATATTTTCATTTTTCTCTTTGTGTGACTCTAGACCTGTTAAGGTTACAGCTAAATTGGTAACGCTGCACTCAACTTGGAGCGAGAGTTTTTTTTAAAGTTTCTGTTCACCAACAACTATCTGTATAATTTTAGAACCTTTACAACAAAGTCATTACCAAAATATTGCTTTATTACCAAATATCCACATATATGAGAAAATAGATAAACACTGCATAAATAATTATACATCGTCTGCTTGGATATCATTTGTTGGCATGTTTGCATGTAAATGGCTTGTCGAGTTAGCAGCTGTCCAACAAAAAAAAGAAAAAAAAATATCTTGTTGCCTTCAGTAATCAAAGAAAGTGCATCAAAAATAAATTTATATATCACATATGTTATGAATGTTAATTGTAGGCTTATATTTTCTGTCTGATGCGTGGAAGTGTTTGTATGTCATTACTGAGATGTTTCAAGGTTGTCAAACTCGCCTGTACAACTTTATCTTAGTGTTAAGACGCAGGGTAATTTTTGGAGGTATTTTTCAGGGGAAAAAATTGTCTTATGACACGGGAAATACGGTATTTAATCAGATGGTCCAGTTAATATTAACTTATGCATCAGAAACTTGGAGTCTTAATATAGTCTTAGAACTTTCGTTAATTACAACTCAAAGAACTATGGAAATAATGATACGAATAACACTTAGAGTTAGAGAAAAAGCATGATAATGAGAGAAAACTAATGAAGAGGATATTTTAACAACATTTAAGTAAAAGAAATGGACGTGGGCAGGTCATATAATGAGAATGAAAGACTGTAGGTGGACATTAAAATAACAGAATGGGCCCCTAGAGATTGCAAAAGAAGCCAAGGAAGGAAGAGAAGATGACGGATTGACGAACTAAGAAAGTTTGCAGGAGGGTTGGTGTAGAAAGACCATAAACAGACACAAGTGGAAGGACATGTCTGAGTCCTTTGTTCTGTAGTGGACTAGTAATAGCTGATGATATATATATATATATATATATATATATATATATATATATATATGCAGTATGGATGTGTATATATATATATATATATATATATACTGTATATATATATATATATATATGTATATATATATATATATATATACATACATATATATATATATATATATATATATATATATATATATATATATATATATATATATAATTATAAGAAGCTGATCTAGTGTAGAGTAAATACGATAGTTTATTCATAATCTATTTATATATTTCATTTTTGCATTGAAGAGATGAATAGCTAGCTTTTAAGATGAGTTCCTCTCATGTAGATTTAAGTTTATTATGTAAATTACATAATACTTTCATCGCTAATTTCATTGTATTCTTCATTTAAGTCAGTATATGTAAATTTACGTTATTTTTAAGAACTAACTTTTTATTTCACATATTTTTGTTACAAAGTCTTACGTAACCTATTTGAGTGTGTTATGTGACCATACAAGATAGGTACAAGGGCTTATGTAATGTTCATTTATATTTTTTATGAGGTGTTGTGTCATGTCTGTGTGAGAGAATATGCAATATGCCACATGCCTTGGAAAATTCTTGAAAAACCTAGTGATAGATGTTATCTTTTTTTTTATTTCGGGGACAAAGGGTGGGCGGAGCTAGCTAACTGAGTGAGTTTGTCTCGAGTTGCGTGGATACGTGTTCGAGAGAGCATTTCTTAGTAACTCTGATGCCTTAGCTCAGCCTCTACCCATCCAGAACTCACTCTCCTGGAAGTTTCTGGAAGTAGCTAAGTTTCATATATAAAGGTAACCCCAGGGTTGCATAGATAGATAAAGAATTCCAGCTTTGAGATAGCCATCTCCACCTCTCTCTCACTCTCGTACACAGCTTAGAGTACTATTTTAAAGGTGTTCAGTGAAATATCGAAGCTTTGGTGTGTCAGATTTTTTTAAACATAATGAGTACATATAAAAATTCTCTTACAGTTTTTGTGAACAGCCCTCTAGGGAGGTGATAGGTACTTGTATTGTGATCTGGATATATATTTTCATTAAGTGTCAAACTTAAATATTGTATTCAAATTTAATTTCAAGTGAAACAAGTGATTGTATAATTTTCATAAGTATATCTTTTGTCTTAGTCTAAGGTTTATTCAGATTAAATATTTAAAGTCAAGTGGTTATATAATTTTCAAATCGTAAAATTTGTTTTAATCTAAGTTTTCTTTAGACTTATTTGCTTTATGAATATTCTTTTCAGTGTTGTAATTTATATAGAATATATTTATTTTTGTAAAGAGTTTATATTTCAATCACCCGTTTTTAATTCATCTTCGCTCGTATCCTGTTATGAAACGAAGTTAGAGTTGTTTGAATATTCGTAATAACAATTACCCAGTTTTGTTTGAGTGTACTTAAGAGACCTTTGAATATTCAGTGTTTTATATATTGCTGTCTGGGAGTTGTATAACCGTCTCAGAGTTTGGGTATTAATATTTCCAAGTGTAACAGGTATAATGTAAAAGCAAACAGGTGAGTTTGGAATTCAATAGGTTCTTTGTTCTTTAGCTTGCCAGCTGCAATATATATAATATCATGGTATTTGTTTACAAGAGCACGCTCTCTATTTACTCCAAAATTATGCATTCCTGCAGCTATCCTCTTCATGTACTGTAATTAGGAGGTTCTTTAAATGTTGGGAAAGCGAAAAATAGCAAGATATGTTGTGGGAGGGGGAGGGGGAGGGGTTGGTGGAGGAGGTACTAAGTGACCAGGAACCGACATTGTCAACATAGTCAACCAAAGAGAAGTTTGTGATGTCAGCGCATATTTGGTATATATTCAAAATGTATACTAAATTAAAAATGGATCAATTACTCAAAAGTCACAATTTGTGAATTGTATATTTCATTTGGTAAGACTTGACAATAAATCTTATTTTTTTTAAAAGAAACCTTTTACAAGAATGACTATTTTTGCAGCGTATGACTGTTTTCATTGGCGGGAAATTGGCAGGCACCCTTAGGCAATGGTCAATAGATGGCGTTAGTGTAGCAAAACGTCGTCTGGGAAAACTAGTCATTCTCAAAATAGTTTCTTTAAAAAACACTTTAATATGATTTGTATCAAATATTTACCAAATATAAAATATACATTTCACAAATAGTGACACTTATGAGTAATTATTCCTTTTTTATTTAGTATATATTTTGAATATATACCAAATGTACGATGACATCACAAACTTCTCTTTGGTTGACTATGTTGACGATGTCGGTTCCTGGTCGCTTAGTACCTCCTCCACCAACCCCTTCCCCTCCCCCCCTCCCGCAACATATCTTGCTATTTTTCGCTTTCCCAGCATCTAAAAAACCTCCTAATTACTGCACAAAGAGAGGAGAGCTGCAGGACTGCATAATTTTAAAGTAAATGGAGATTGTGCTCTTGTAAACAAATACCAATATTAATGTTTGGTTCCCAGACACTAGCCATAGTATAATATGTTTTTGGTGACCAGACCCGGGACCCAACATCTTATAATAATATATATATATATATATATATATATATATATATATATATATATATATATAAATCTACCTCATACTTGGGATCGAACGCTGGCCCCTTCTAACGAAAGGCCAGGTCGAAACCAACCATGCCACTAGAGGCCATAAAAGAAGTCGGAACCTAACGCTACCCAGCAGTTCAGGATTTACCTGGCGAGACATCAGTCTCTTACCAGCGAGTTTTTCCCGACTTCCCGACCCACCACGTGACACAATTGGTAGTAATTCATTCAAATTACCCCTAATGAGTCAATATGGATAAATATCAACACAACATCGTGTTCAAATAGAAAAAAATAAATTTCTACCTCATACTTGGGATCGAACGCTGGCCCCTTCTAATGAAAGGCCAGGTCGAAACCAACCATGCCACGAGAGGCCATAAAAGAAGTCGGAACCTAACGCTACCCAGCAGTTCAGGATTTACCTGGCGAGACATCAGTCTCTTACCAGCGAGTTTTTCCCGACTTCCCGGCCCACCACGTGACACAATTGGTAGTAATTCATTCAAATTACTCCTAATGAGTCAATATGGATAAAAATCAACACAACATCGTGTTCAAATAGAAAAAAATAAATTTCTACCTCATACTTGGGATCGAACGCTGGCCCCTTCTAATGAAAGGCCAGGTCGAAACCAACCATGCCACGAGAGGCCATAAAAGAAGTTGGAACCTAACGCTACCATAAAAGAAGGTTCCGACTTCTTTTATGGCCTCTCGTGGTATGGTTGGTTTCGACCTGGCCTTTCATTAGAAGGGGCCAGCGTTCGATCCCAAGTATGAGGTAGAAATTTATTTTTTTCTATTTTAACACAATGTTGTGTTGATATTTATCCATATTGACTCATTAGGGGTAATTTGAATGAATTACTACCGATTGTGTCACGTGGTGGGCCGGGAAGTCGGGAAAAACTCACTGGTAAGAGACTGATGTCTCTCCAGGTAAATCCTGAACTGCTGGGTAGCGTTAGGTTCCGACTTCTTTTATGGCCTCTCGTGGCATGGTTGGTTTCGACCTGGCCTTTCATTAGAAGGGGCCAGCGTTCGATCCCAAGTATGAGGTAGAAATTTATTTTTTCTATTTGAACATGATGTTGTGTTGATATTTATCCATATTGACTCATTAGGGGTAATTTGAATGAATTACTACCAATTGTGTCACGTGGTGGGCCGGGAAGTCGGGAAAAACTCGCTGGTAAGAGACTGATGTCTCGCCAGGTAAATCCTGAACTGCTGGGTAGCGTTAGGTTCCAACTTCTTTTATGGCCTCTCGTGGCATGGTTGGTTTAGACCTGGCCTTTCATTAGAAGGGGCCAGCGTTCGATCCCAAGTATGAGGTAGAAATTTATTTTTTTCTATTTGGATACGATGTTATGTTGATATTTATCCATATTGACTCATTAGGGGTAATTTGAATGAATTACTACCAATTGTGTCACGTGGTGGGCCGGGAAGTCGGGAAAAACTCGCTGGTAAGAGACTGATGTCTCGCCAGGTAAATCCTGAACTGCTGGGTAGCGTTAGGTTCCGACTTCTTTTATGGCCTCTCGTGGCATGGTTGGTTTCGACCTGGCCTTTCATTAGAAGGAGCCAGCGTTCGATCCCAAGTATGAGGTAGAAATTAATTTTTTTTTTATTTGAACACGATGTTGTGTTGATATTTATCCATATATATATATATATATATATATATATATATATATATATATATATATATATATATATATATATATATATATATATATATATATATATATATATATATATATATGTATATATATATATATATATATATATATATATATATACATGTTACATATATGAATATATATGTATATATATAATTTTATATATATACAGTATATCTATACATTGTGTATATGATACGCACACGCACACACACATGTACACAAATGGAAGTATTAAAATCTTTACTGGAGTTATTACATTAGTCTTTCTGAAGTTATTAGTCCCATAATTTTAGTCGATGTCAGTAAGAAATTAGAAGTGAATAAGAAAAAAATAAAGAGAAATAACTGAAAACATATCATGGAATAAATACCCATATCAATGAATGGCTTAGAATAAAAATGTAATTAATAACTTGATTAAAGCTTACTCTTTTTCGGGATCTTGTGTGGCGTCATTTCCTTCATTAGCCTCAACATCAGTTCCTGAAATGATAATATTTGAAATAATATTTGCTCAGAATTGAAAATGATTGTTGCATTATAGCATTCAATATGTATTAGATTTCATATTTCTGATCACTTTCATGTTGAGAAAACTGCGTTTTACCAGTATTTCTGAACATCTCATTATTCAAAATAGAGGAGGAAATTTGGTCATTTGTTCTTTCTTAGTCTACTGTGAAAACACAGTACACTATACAAGTACAGGAGGAGTAGATCAAAGTGCTCATTCTACAGCTAGGAATGAAATGAAGGTGATTCATTTAGCCAGAATTCATAGGTAAGTCTGGCTAATCCTCGCAGACTACTGATTTTTCATTGCTTGGAAAAAGTACGCGGGTAGAGTCCGTACCTCTGACCTAGCTGCTGATTGGTTTGGCCCTAAGCTATCCCTTGCTTTAAGTCAGGCAAACGGCTTTGTTGGTGAGATGGCATCACACGTTTTTTTTTCATCTGGATTATATTCCATTGGATACTGAACTGCTTCCCGATTGGCAGATTTGATACCTGAGCCAGACATCCTTCAGGTAGGCTACCAACTCACTCATATTCTGTTGTCATACCCTTTATTTGCCCTTGTATGGTTGCCTTCATTTTGAGTTTATGGGTTGAATCATTCCATTAGCTTATTCCAGATGACAAGGCTCTATTGTTTTTATCTACTAAGCAAGAAAGAAGCTTGCCATACTTGAAGAAAATCTACGGGCTGCAAGTGTACAAGAGCCCGTGTCTGGCCGTAAGGGCCAGGTAATCTTAAACAATCTGAAGAATGCTTAGAGAAGAGCTAAACAAATCAACAGCCAACTCTGAGGTACGAGCTCTACACAAGTAATTTTTCCAGCAATGAAATAGCAACAGTCACAGAGAATTAGCTGGATTTTCCAAATAAATTCTGGCTAGATGACTCAGCATCTTCAGTCTAATCCCTTATAGAGATTTGGCAAGGACTTGTTTGTTCGATACACTGTGAAACCTGAACGACTACAAACTGGAACAGTAAATGATCGCCAAAAATGAATGTACTTGGGATTTTCTCTACGATCTGCTACTCCAGTACTTACATTTTGTACTGATTTTACTGTAAAATAAGAAGAACCAATGGCCCAATACTCCTCTTCTGTTTTGCATAATTTGTTACTTAAAAATACTAGCGGAGTGCAGTACATGTACAGCATACTAAGAAAAAAAATAGATCAGAAACAGGAAAAGTTAGGTATAAATTGAATGCTGCCAGAGCAGAAATTATTTTTAACTACTTGCTGGAAAAAAGTCGTTACTGATATACAAAATATGATAATTATATTAAAGATTTTAATCTCTGTAAAGAAATGAAAGTATACCACACGCAGTTTGAATGAAGACATTACAGAGAACGCTCATATCTTTTTGAATTCTTGTGAGGGGAAAAATATGGTAAACTTCACTCAACAATTGAAGAAATTATACAGACTTTTTGGGCTCAAGCCATGTCGTCCTGATGGAAGTTTCTATAAGTAGCTTCCTAAGGGATATATGTACTACAGTGATATTCTCAGAGAATTTTACCCTTAGGTCTCCAGAATTCTAACTCCTGGCACGAATATCCTTAAATTTCCTCTCAAGGATATCACATAATATCAGGGGACGTATTCTTGACACGCCACATAGCAATCTGCGCCCCGAATAGCATTTACGCTTCGAGGGGGAAAGTGGCAGAATTGGAAGGGGAGCTGTATCAAGGTTACCCTAGTTCCCATACTACTATTGAGTATCACAACAGCGCCATATCCAAGATGGCGGACATTCCTAATTCTGTAGCGATTTTGCATGGTGTTCCCTGTTGATCTGACCTTTTCAATCGATTTTCAAGGATTATTATGCAATCTCCATCTTCTTTTGCCTTTGGAAAGTTGAGTATTGATTCTTTACAATGTGTGTAAATTAGAGTAATTTATTGTGATTAGGAGCTAGGCCTGTTACCGGAGGCGCCATGGGCGCTGTCGTTCGTTAGGCATGTGTTGTTTAGTTAGTAGAACGACATTCCTGGTTAAAATAGCATTAATAATCTAATTATGAAAGCTATTTAGGCAATTTATACTTGTAAAGATATTTATATGCATAATTTTCCTTTTTCTATGTCGATCGTATATGTCAGAGTTTCGGTGATTTAGGTAACCGATATCTCGTCTTGCCTAGTTAACTTAACCTAGGCGATATAGTATACTTTCGACATTTCCCCGGTTACCCTTGTGTATTGATTTATCAATTCAACGGAGATTAATATCTCTTAGAATTATTATATAACCGATACCTGTCTCTAGTAGAGATTTAAGGGTAATTTCTCTTTCCCTCTGAGTGTAGCCTTAGGCTACAACCCTAGTGGGTCGTGCCTCGAGTTTTCATTCAGGCATGACTAGCCTAGGGTTTTCTGTCTCTCCCCTTAACCGCAGATAGCAGGTTTTGGGATTCGGTCAGAACCTCAGAGTATTTAGTCTTGTTCTCACAGTCGGACGGCAGGGCGAATAGTCATTCCCCTTCCGGCTAGGCTGCCGACATAGGAGGCTAGCCCTCCCTAGGCCGCACCTGAAGTGGTTGTATGATACCGCCACCTTCTCCTTGTGGTCTAGTAGAAAAATCCTGTGCTCGCAGACCCTAGGCTGAAGAGTAGTTATTCTTCTGAAGCCTAGGATGGCGCCGGCACTGGAACTCTGTTTCTCTCTTGTTGAGGGAGGCGGCATTGTTGCCGTCCCCTTAACTGTATTGGCAGACCCTAGGTTGGAGAATTGAATTTTCCTGCCGCCGAGGATGACGCCGATACTGAAACAGAGTTTCTTAAGAGCGTGTAGGACCGGCAACCTTGCCGGCTCCTTCCACACCTCATACAGGACCCTTTTCCTTCCCCGTCTGTTCTTTTGAGATGGCCGAGCCATTGTCTTTCTTTGAGCCGTCGTCCTGCAACCTCACCATTGCCGGTGGATTGCGGGGGCCGGCCAGACTCCTACTCTGCAGCTGTTGTCCGGTTGCCTGCGGCTATTCCGGCTGCTGGCAGCCATGACAACTGCCGGCGGCCATGATTTATACAAACTGTCGGCGGCTATGACGGCTGCTGGGGGCTATGCAAGCTGCTGGTAGCCATGTCATCTGTCGGCAGCCATGACGGCTGTCGGCGGCTGGCGGCTGCTGACAGCCATGATGGCTGTTGGTGGGAAGTCCCTTCTGTCACTAAGGTTCTTCAGTCCTCACTTGGACTGCTGGCCATAAGTTCTGTTGCCGGGGTATTAGCCTGGCCGGCGGTAGGCCTGCCAGACCGGCACAGATAGGTGCTGTCTCAGCCGGCAGTATGCCGACTGTACCAGTGCTGCCGGGTGCTAGCCTGCCAGCTATGTGCCGACTGGAACTTGCCGGCGATGGTACTTGTGGCTGGATGGAAGCCTGAATGTCACATTCTCCCCTTCCATTTGAACCTTCTTTTTGGAGAAAGCAGTAAATTAGACATTTACATCCTTAATTGGTGTATACATACACAGTAATAAGGCAGCCTTCACTCCATGCTGTCTCTCTCTCTTTTAGCTAGCATGCTGGCTGCGCTGGCAGGGACTAGCTATGCTGGCTATATGCCGGGTGAATTACAGTATTCGTTTATACAGGTAGTCAGTATATTTGCAGTATAGGATATACTGCTGATAGAAAAACTATTGTATATATTATACTAGTAGTTATTTTCCAATATATCTTAGGTATCCTTGCCCGGGTGTTTGCTGAGACCAATCCTATATTGAAAGAATAGAATTTCTTCAATATTCTGATTAGAAATCAGTTTTCATATTACCCTACAATATTAAATATTTTAAAGGGCTGGTGGTATTACACTTCTAACCCTAAAAGGTTAGAACCCTTATCCTTGAGTTTCCCTGATCAGGAAACTCTTATGATTTTAATATTGTAAGGGAAGGTCACAGCAAATGGGCTGGGTAGGATAGGCAAATATATGTCTTTTATATATCCTAGTCCAGTCGGCGGCATGCCGGCTGGACCGTGCCGTCAGATGCTTGCCACAATGGCAGCACACTGGCTAACCTACATTATGTATAGTTATACAGTAGTCAGTATTTTATTATATAGTATATACTGCAAACAGAAAACTTTAGTATGATTATACAGTAGTTAGTTTCTAACATATTTTGGGTACCCTTGTGCGGGCTTCTGCTGGGACCGTTCCTATATTGAAAGAATAGAATTCTTTCAATACTGTACTCTGATTAGAAATCAGTTATCCTTACCCCACAGTGTTAAAGAATAAAAAGGGGCAGTGACTTGTACACTTCTCTACCCCTAGGGGTTAGAACCCTTTTGATAAGAGTTCCTTGATAGAGGAATTTCCTTATAGTTGATACTGAGGGGAGGTAACAGCATTTGCTTGCAGGGGATACACAAGTATGTGTCTCCCACTAACCCTTTCTAGCTTACTATCCTAAGCTATTTTAGTTAAAAGATGACTTTTACATATTTCTTATCAGTGAGATAATCAATTGTATACTCATTTTGCTTTCCTTTCTTTACAGGAGGAACCCCAGATGACATGTGTTGCAGTCTTCTGCAATATCAAGAGTAATTACTTTTATGGTCATAATACATGCAGATTCAATGCCCCCTGCAATATTATTTCCGAATCCCTGCATTATTGGAACCCTCAAGTTTGCAATGTATATCGGACCTTATTGTCCGAAGGTGTCGAGAATTCTAAGTCGATGGAGTCTAGGGATGCAGCTCGTAACAAACTATGCAACTGGGTGAGAGGTTTCCAGAAAATCTCTCCAGGACCATACCTACCTAATGATAGGATGCGTAACCTACTATTCCCGAAAGCAAGTAAGGAAATAGTGGTGCCCCAGGCACGATTCACACCTCCCTGCGGCCAGGTAGCCCTTGGGATGGAGGGCAGGAAGCCCCCACGGGAAGAGGTGGATAATGTCGTGTCGGAATTGCTTCTGTCCGTGCCGGGTTTACAGCAATTAACATTGACATCTTCACCCTCTACCCCTCTATTAGATGAAATGGACCAATTGTGGGTCCATATGAAAGGTCTAATAGAAAACTTTCACAAACAAGGTGAAAAGGAGGAAGCAAAATGCAAGATAGAGCTTTGTGAAGCTCCACTTGTTGCTCCTCAAGGGTCATACAAACGACCCAGAATCCAAGACCTTCCGACATGCTCCAAAACCAATCCCTGGAGGTTTGCGGAGCTTATGCTGATTTTAAAACTAATCTCTGGAGGTTTGCGGAGCTTATGCTGATTTTAAACGGCAAACTCTACATTTCGGAGAAGATGGGTGCTGTTCCTTTGGACAAAATCTAGTTTTGGTCAAGCTTTGACGCTTTCCCTAATTGCTTCATTCGACTGAGACATAAACCAACGTCAAGAAAAGAAACGGAACTGAAGGAGGTCATGATTCTCGACCATGATAAGGCACAGGCTATCTTGTCAAGTAGCCTGAGAAAGGTGGGTTACTCGGTGTCGAAAGTATTCACACTAAGTAACAGACACCCTTCCTTTCTTGCTCCTGCTTCAATATCATTCCCCTTTACGTGGAAGGCATTTAAATCTGTTGCCAAGGCAGTGGAGGCAGGTAGACCATGTCCTGCACTCGAGGAGTGCAAGCCTCTGTCACTAGCCTTTCCCTGGCAGGAGAAGGATTGGAAGGAAGTCCACTTAACCTTTTCAGTAGGAAAACTAGACGCGGATGTCGCTAGACAACAGTTTAGCGAGAATCTCCCTAAATTATCCGAGTTTCTTTTGAGTAAGGAACAAGAAACAAAGGAGAGGCTTGCAGCCTCCCTATTCCTACAGAACTGCATAGAGTTGTGTTCAGCCCACCAAAGTACCCCAGACATGCTCATGGTCTTGGCCAAAATGGCCACCTTAGTAAAAGACCTTTATGCCTTTATGAAGGCTAGGAGAGCTTGTAGAGAGTTTGTGTTCGCTGCTGCAATAGTGAAACACGAAACCAGGAAGCTGATATCTTCCAATATCTGGGGTAGAGACCTCTTTCCAAGTGAGGTAGTTAGAAAGGTGATTAAGAAGGCCACCACGGAGAACATAGGACTTCTCCAAAAGTGGGGCATCCTTTCAAAGAGAAAGTCTTCCACGGTTGTGGGTCCCCAACCTAAAAGGAAGACGGAAAAATCTAGAAATATTCCTTGGGCTGTTCAACAACATCCCACTGTTGCAATGACCGCGGTGCCACAGGCAAGCGGTCGAATATGTAAACCCTCTGATCAGGCGAAGCAAAGAGACGCTTCTAGTAGGAGGGAGGTTCCTTCAGGATCGCTGGACCTTCAATCCTGGGGTCCAAGGCCTAATCAAGATGGGACTAGGATGGGAAGTAGACATGCCTCCCCCATCATTTCCTCAACTCTTCCTACACTCCAAAACCCTCCTGGAAGAGTATACCTTAGAGCTCTAGAGCATACAGGCAGTAAGGAAAGTACAGTCCATCGAATTCCAGGGAAGGCTGTTTGGTGTTCACGAGAAGGACTCAAGAAAACTCAGAGTCATTCTGGACTTGTCGCCACTCAACAAGTTCAAATAAAACAGCAAGTTCAGAATGTAAATCCTTCTGAACATATGGACCCTGTTTCAAAAAGGGGTGTTCGCTGTCTTGTCAGACCTGAAAGATGTCTATTGGCAACTTCCAGTCAGTCACCCGCTCCCCTCCTACCTAGGATTCAAGTTACAGAGGATAACGTATGTCCTAGGAAAGATACTTGTTGGACTAAACACAGTCCTAAGTATCCTCACGGGATTGGCAGACACAGTCACGCAAAAACCAAGCCTAGAAATGGTTCAGGCAACACTGTACCTGGACGTAAGGCTGGGGTGGGCAGCACCCGAAGTGGCTGGTCTATGAGCATCCAAGGAAATGATCCGGGTCCCGGAACAT
The DNA here is from genome assembly GCF_036898095.1 of Palaemon carinicauda. Lineage (NCBI taxonomy): Eukaryota > Metazoa > Arthropoda > Malacostraca > Decapoda > Palaemonidae > Palaemon > Palaemon carinicauda. The sequence continues at coordinate 56,081,161 of NC_090735.1, forward strand.
CTGGGATGCAAGATAAGCTTCAAGAAGTCTCGATTCTCTCCAGCTCAAAGGCTTCAATGGTTAAAAAACCATTGAAACCTGTGGTCACACCAACTCTCCTTTACCTTGGGGATGTAAAAGGAGATCGCAGGGTCTGTCAAGAGACTATGGTAATCAGTCAGGATACCAAGACGCTAACAGGGAGGAGTTCTGAACTTTCTCTAGTTTGCAATAGTGACAGACCCAGTACCAAGAGCACAGCTGAAAGATGCGTTAAGAGTCTGGAGAAGATACGCATCAAACGCTCAAAAAGGTCCTACATTATGCCTCATCTGTGAACAATGAAGATTGTTCCCTCAAGGATCTAAACCAAAAGGTTATTTTCCTGTTCGCTATAGCCTCCGGGGCTAGAGTTAGTGAAATAGTGGCCCTATCTAGAGATGAGGGCCACATTCAGTTCACAGAAGCGAGAGAACTAAATCTCTTTCCTGATCCAACCTTTCTCACTAAGAACGAGCTACCCACTAAGAGGTGGGGTCCCTGGAGAATCTGCCCTCTGAAGGAAGATGTCTCTCTATGTCCTGTAGAGTGTCTAAAGGTCTATCTTCGTAGAACTTCAGACTTCAGGGGAGGACAGCTCTTTAAAGGAGAAACCTCTGGATCAAACTTATCCCTAAAACAACTGAATGCGAAGCTCACCTACTTTATTCGCAGAGCAGATCCTGACAGTACTCCTGCAGGTCATGATCCGAGAAAAATTGCTTCATCACTGAACTTTTTTCAGTATATGGATTTTGAGCGTCTTCGCTCATATACTGGATGGAAATCATCCAGGGTGTTCTACAAACACTATGCTAAGCAGGTGCATGAACTGAAGCATTATGTGGTGGCGGCAGGTAGTGTATTAAAACCTGTCGTCTAATTTTGCGATGAACAGTTAATTGATTGGGACTATCAATTAAAGGGAGAAGGTGTCAACACTTTTAGTGTGATCCCCTTTTAAAAGAGTGTTACCATGGTGACACTAACTCTGTTCAAAATCTCAGGTGTGAGATTATACAGATAGCACTAGTGCCATGTGTACGTAGTACACAGTGTTGATAGAAAATAACAGGTACTGAAATTATGAAAAGAAATTTTATTAAAAAACTTTTCTTCAGTCTGAGAGTGGCACTCATCATTTCTTCCCTTTCAAAAGGGAAAAATGATTTTTGTATATGTCGCAGGTATAATTCCTTTATCTCGCTACATTCGTTTTACTTGGTAATTCATTTAGTCATTTATTAGAAATAAATGTCTATTAGAATGTAATTGCGCCCTAATTCGCCCAACAATTGCATGTTTAAGATGCCAGAGTTCTTTGACTTACTCATGTAAGTATACTTCATATCATTGTATGCTTGCAAACAATGGATATAAGGGACACTGATATTGATTCGGCAATATATACAAACCATGAGACTGTTTGTATACTCATTGTATACTCTATGTTTGTTCATACAATATATGCTAACCTTGAGGCCCCTTTTCTACCGTCTAGAATGACTCTTCCCTGTGGGGGGCAGGAAGTACTAACATCGTTTATGATTAGTGATGATTACGGATAACGGTAACGTCATTTGTCTCAAATGGTCCAGATGACCATAGAAATATTGTCCTAAGGTTAAGGCACTGATGAAAATCCACAGATACATTAATGCTCTGGTATGCTTCCATCAGGACGACATGGCTTGAGCCCAAAAAACGGATTTTGAGCGAAGCGAAAAATCTATTTTTGGGTGAGATAGCCATGTCGTCCTAATGGACCCACCCTTCTTTCTAAAGAAAAGATCTTCACAGTATCCCTCCCGAATCTACTGTATCTGTAGCACCATGCTCAATGCTACAAGGAATGTCCGCCATCTTGGATATGGCGCTGTTGTGATACTTTATGGTAGAATTGGAACTAGGGTAACCTTGATACGCCTCCCCTTCTAATTCTGCCACTTTCCTCCTCGAAGCGTAAACGGTATTCGGGGTGCAAATTGCTATGTGGCTTGTCAAGAATACGTCCCCTGATATTATGCGATATCCTTGAGAGGAAATTGAAGGATATTTGCACTAGAAGTTAGAATTCTGGAGACCTAAAGGTAAAATTCTCTGGGAATATCACTGTAGTACATATATCCCTTAGGAAGCTACTTATAGGAACTTCCATCAGGACGACATGGCTATCTCGCCCAAAAATCAAAAATTTTAAGTAATTTTTATTTTTCCTAACATACTTACCGAGAACTACTTTCTTAGGAGTTACCTGTAATCTCCTCTCTACCGACCAGAGTTTTGTGTAGTATACCCTACACCCGTTTTCTATGGAGGGCTAACCCGGGAGTGAGAGAACGTGCCCCGAGGGTAGCCTCGAGCTAGGTCGAGGTCCGCTTGGGTCCCGTTAGTCAGTAAGTTCCTCGGATGTTGCAAAAAGTCCCTGCAAGGGCAGAAAGGCACTCGGGGAAGGTAGGGAGGGCCATTACCCGAAAGTAGTTCTTGGTAAGTATGTTAGGAAAAATAAAAATTACTTGAAATTTTTTATTTGTTCCAACACAAATACTTACCTCGAACTACTTTCTTAGGAGACTTACACTTTAGGAGGTGGGAGTGGCTTCCTGACCTTCAGACCCAGCAAAGCGGATGCCAAGAAGCCTAGATATGAACTAGGTTCTAAAAAACTGGGAAACGGACGGTAGGGTAAACTACACAAAGAGCTCACGTTAGTGTCTAAGTACTCACCCTTTGAAAAATCTTCTGATGTTGAGTCCAGTAACAAAGTTGCAGAGACGTGTTCTTCATTGGTTACATAAGTGTGGTTATCTCCGATAGGGATAGGAAACGGGGATTAGGGTGAAAAGGAACGAACCTGTGTCTCCTGGTTTTGCTATCCACGATTGTGCCTGGGGCTTCACGGTTAAATCACTTGGAGCGCGGAGATGACTGTCCCAATGGAGAACCCGTCTAAGGACCTTCTTGAGTAATACTTGAGGTAATGGGCAGTAAAGGTCGACTGGTTCGACCAGGTGCCCGCCCGAAGGATCTGGCCCACTGCCATGTTCTTCTCAAAGGCTAAGGAAGTGCTCAGACCTCTGATGTCATGGGGCTTGGGAGTACCTGGCAAGGCTAGTCCCTCCTCCTTGTAGGCCCTGGCAATAACTTGTCTCAACCAAAAGGATATGGTATTCTTCGATACCTGCTTCTTTGTAACACCTGTGGAGACGAAAAGGCTCTTGATGCCTGGCCGGAGATGTGCAGTCCTCTCAAGGTATTTTCTAATGGCACAGACAGGGCATAACCTCAAATCCTCATGATTCCCAGTCCTAGGAATAGCTGGCAGAGAGAACCCCTTGAATTTAGGATCCCAGACTGCTGGGTTCTGGGTTTTCGCCACGAACGAAGGGACGAACTTGAAAGAGATCTCTTTCCACCCCTTCGAATGAGAGACGTCATAAGACAGCCCATGGATCTCACCTACCCTTTTCGCAGAGGCCAAGGCCAACAAAAAGACTGTCTTGAGAGTGAGATCCCTGTCTACAATATCCTTCATTGGTTCGAACGGGGGGCTACTTAACATCTTCAGGACCCTAGCTAAGTCCCACTGAGGCACCCTAACAGTTTGAGGGGGGCAGGACTGTTCAAAACTCCTGACAAGCATAGAGATGTGTCTAGAGGAGCCCAGGTCGATGCCCTTCAGAAGGAAGACTTGACCCAAGGCTGCTCGTACTCCTTTTATAGCTGGGATTGACATCCCTATCTCGTCTCTGAGATATACTAGAAAGTCTGCGATATCTGGGACTGAGGCTTTGAGGGGTTTTATGCTCTTCGAAGCGCACCACTTCGTGAAAGAGGCCCACTTCGCTTGGTAGACCGCTGCCGACGACCTTCTCAGGTATCGCGACATCCTCTTAGCCGTTCCTGACGAATATCCTTCCTTCCTCAGGAGGCGCTCGATAGTCTCCAGGCGTGAAGGCGTAGAGACTGTGGGTTGTCGTGGAACCTGAGAAAGTGTGGCTGTTGTAGAAGATCTGGCCTGTCGGGGAGTGGCCACGGAGGATGGCTTGTCAGGTCTTTTAGGTCTGCGAACCACTCTCTCTCCGGCCACCAGGGTGCTACCAAAGTCATCCTTAAGTTCCGGGCAGCCCTTACTCTGTTGAGCACTTGCCTGATCAACGTGAAGGGGGGAAAAGCGTACACGTCTAGGTTGTCCCACTTGTGCTGAAAGGCATCCTCCAAGGCTGCCTTTGGGTCTGGGACAGGAGAACAATACACGGGGAGTTGTGCGTTCAGCTTGGTTGCAAAGAGGTCCATCACCGGGGAACCCCACTGTTGAATGATGAGCCTGGCTACTTCTGGGAGGAGGGTCCATTCTGTTCCTACTATCTGACCCATCCTGCTGAGATCGTTGGCTAGGCTGTTCTTTTTCCCGGGGATGAACCTTGCCAATAACACTATCTGGTTTGCTTCCGCCCAATCTAGGATCTCTAGGGCGAGATCGCACAACTCCCTTGATTTTAGGCCTCCTTGCTTCTTTATGTACGCTACCACTGTGGCGTTGTCGCACATCAACGCCACAGTGTTTCCCCTTAGTAGATCGATGAAGTGCAGGCAAGCTTTCTGGACTGCCTTCAACTATAGGGCATTGATGTGTAGGCCTTTCTCACCGTCCATCCAGGTTCCTCTCGCCATCCCGTTGAGGAGATGGGCTCCCCATCCCTGGTTGGAGGCGTCTGTGAATAGGAGCAACTCGGGAGGTTCGGTCGCGAAGGGCATCCCCTTGAGCGTGTTCGACCGGCAATGCCACCATTCCAGGGAGGGTATTGTGTTTGGCAGGACTGGAATTAATTTCTGGGGCGAGTCCAGTTGGTTCCAGAAGTTCTTCAGGTTCCATTGGACGGCCCTGAGTCTGAGTCTTCCCTGGGGAACCAGTTTCTCCAACGACACCAGATGACCTATTAGCCTTTGCCAGTCCTTCGCCCTCCTGGGTTGCCCCGACAGAAAAGGGAGAAGGATCCTCATAAGATTGCTTACCCGCTCCTCTGACGGAAAAGCTTTCACTAGTAGGGAATCCAGTGTCATCCCCAAATAGGTCATTCTGGTGGAGGGAGATAGGTTCGATTTTTCTGGGTTGATCATGATACCCAGACCCTTGCAAAACTGGAGAAGTTTTATACCCTGCACCTTCAAAACGTCCTCTGAGGAGGAAAGAAGCAACCGGTCGTCCAGGTACCGGATGAGGCGAATGCCCCGCTCGTGAGCCCACACCGAGACTGTTGTGAAGACTCTCGTGAACACCTGGGGAGCTGTCGACAACCCGAAGCAGAGAGTCTTGAATTGCAGGATCTGGGTACCCCATTTCACCCGGAGAAACTTCCGACTTGAAAGATGGACCGGGATTTGGAAGTATGCGTCCTTGAGGTCTATGGTCATCATGTAGTCTTTCTCCCTCAAGGACAGCAAGACCGACTTCGGAGTGTCCATTTTGAAATCTGTCTTTCGCACAAACTTGTTGAGAGCTGACAGGTCTATCACCGGTCTCCACCCCCCTCCCCCCGTCACCTTTTCTACCAGGAACAGGTGGCTGTAGAAACCTGGCCCTGGGTGCAGGACCTCCTCCATGGCGCCCTTCTCCAACATCGTGGACACCTCTTCTTGAAGGGCCGCCCTCTTCAACGGGTCCTTGGGTGCCAGCCACTCCGACAGGCTGGCCGGAATTAAAGGGGGGGGGGGGTTCCGTTAAGAACGGTAGCCTGTACCCCTCCTTCAGTACGGATACTGTCCAGGGCTCTGCTCCGTGAGCCTTCCATGCTTGCCAATGTAGTCTGAGGCATCCCCCAACCTGAGGCTTGGGCAGGAGTAGGGGGCCTCCCACTCTACCTCCTCCTGGAGGAGCGGCCTGAACGGCCTCTCCTGGAGGCAGAATACCCTGTTCTAAACGAGGCAGACGCTGCTGGAACTCCTCTACGGGGGGGGGGGGGGGCTGTGGTGCTAAAGCCCACGAGGAAGAAGGGGCTTCTCTCCTCGTCAGGTTAGGCGGGGCCTGAGAAGTAGAGGGGCCGTCTGATGCTGATCTCTTGTAGGGGGGCCTCCTTACCGGTTGAGGCCTGGGAGCGTTCACTTCTTTTCGTTTAGCCACCTTTTCCATAATCTCTTCTAGCTCTTTCAAGGGGAACAAGGAGTTACCCCACACAGGAAGGCTCCTCATGGCCCTCGCCTCCCTGTCTGGGACCTTCCGGGAAAGCTTCGCCAGAATAGTGTCCCTTTTGCGAAGAACCCAATTCGCTGACAGGGCAAGGGACTGATACGTGAGGAACTTCAGGGTCTTGCCCCCGGAGATGATAAGTTCCCTCAGGAGGTTTTGCTGCTCCGGGTCCGTCAAGTCATATGTGGCTTGAACACCTACCAGTGTGGAAGCCCACCAGTCCAACCAAGAGGAGACGTGCACCAAGTCTTTCGACATCTCCATCATCGCAGTCTCCGACTGCGAAAAGCAAATCGGGGCTGAAGAGGCTCTGTCCTCCGGGGCACCCTGTCCCAGAACGTCGAGGGCAGGCTCCACCTTGCAGGCTCCCGGTCGTTGTCCCTCTGGCACATAAAACCTACTCCATGTCTTGAGCTCTTGGAGCAACTTCGAGGAGCTCTGCGTTTTGGGAGCTTCGGCATTTCCTGCCACAACTCTATCGACATGAGCCCGTCCCAGGACGAGATCTCGGGCCACAGGCAGGGCCAGGGAGGTTTTCTGTTGGGCGGGTGCCTGCATCAAGCGGGTCAGGCTGGACCTCCAGTAGTTCTCATCGGTTGGGACCGGTTCCTCAATCCTATGATGCCTTCGAATCAGGCCTATAACCTTCCAATAGGCCGAGTCCTTGGTCGGGGAACTTTCTCTACCGTCAGCAGTACCTTCTGCCTGATCCCGAGGAGCCGGGTCACCGGGCACTCCCACCAGGCGCTTCGGTTCTGGAACAACAGGCACTCCCCTGCGGTGGTACCGGTCTTCCCCGGCGGGAACCTCCGCACCAGGTTCGGGGGTCAGAACTGGCATCGCCGTGCCGGCGAGGACTACCGTTCGTGTATTCTCTCTGGGGGACGAGGACGCGGATCCCGTGGGCTGACCCGACGGAGGGAACTGTTCCTTTAAGTCCGAGGGCCGAACCAGCTGTGCTGATTCGGCCAGGCTGCCCGTAAGGAAGCACGGTTCCCCCCGCTTGGCGGGGTGAACCGGAAGCTTCACGGCCTTACGCCTGCCTGAAGGGGCCTTCTCGCATTTCTCCCTGCGAGGGTCATATCTGCGTCTGGAGGATGGCCTTCGTGGCGAGAAATCCCTGGACTGCCGGTCCGGGGAACGCTGCAATTCAGACTTACGGGGAACGAAGACCCAATCACCATCGGGGGACCTACTCCTCCTGTACTTCCTCCGTGGAGAGCGGGACCGTTTCCTACTGAACCTCGAACGGGATCTTGAGCGGGAACGCCTGCTCCTGGACCGCTCCCTCCGTCGCCGATGTCTCCTCCTCGTTTCCTCTTCTGAAGAGAACGAAGCCCCACCATCCGAAGAGCCCAACGAAACTGTACCACCCGAACGACGGGCAGAAGCGGGGGCTACGGAGGGCTTCGCGACTTGCTGCATAACAGAGGTCGAGGGTTGTAGGAAGGTTTCTGGAACCGCCGTCAGAGGAGCTGGAAAAGAGGTTTGGCGCCCTACACTAGGGAACCAGGTATCCAGCCCCTCTTCCATCCGCATTGGGGACCTACCTGGCGTTTTAGGGAGCCTCCACCCGAAGGGCTCACTTACCGTGGAGTCCAACTTACACTGGGCGTCACCAGCCGCTGAAGAACCTGAAACACAGGCCCACGAAGCGGGCGAAGAAACAGGCACAACATTACTACACCACAAGGGGTCGTCGGAGGAAACCTGCCCCCCAAGCACAAGGGCAGAGTCTCCAGAACCCCCAGACACAGCACTACCAGGCCCCCCACTAGCCTGAGAAGACCCAGCAACCCCCACTTCACGCACATTAGACTCCTGGGGAAGAACCCTCGGCTCTTTCCCCGCAACGGACTTACCTCGTCCCCTACTCTGGGTAGGGGAAGTCGAGACAGAAGCCCCGTCGGACCGTCCACTGGGTGACGGTAACGGCGAAGAGATGCTAGATTTCCTGGGCGAACGTTTCGACGACTTCTTCTTCTTAGTGCCGTAACGCACCCATTGTATCTCACTCCAACTAACACACTCAATGCACGTATCCGATGGCGAGCACATCCTGCCCCTACAGGAAGAGCAAAGGGAGTGAGGGTCTACTTCGGGCTTGGAAAGGAACGCTCCACACGACTTTCCGGCTCTAGGCCCAGGACAACGGCGGATCTGCTCCATAGCACACAACCACAAGGCACAGGAACGAAGGGAATCAACAAGGAATACACTTGGAAAGCACAAGGAAGGGTAGTGAACACGCAAGAACACAAGGGATAAGCACAAAGATACCACGCGGGACACACGAGTCGAGAGAGACGAGAGCGGCGTGATAGTATGGTATCACAGTGCGACCAGAGAACTTACTGACTAACGGGACCCAAGCAGACCTCGACCTAGCTCAAGGCTACCCTCGGGGCACGTTCTCTCACTCCCGGGTTAGCCCTCCATAGAAAACGGGTGTAGGGTATACTACACAAAACTCTGGTCGGTAGAGAGGAGATTACAGGTAACTCCTAAGAAAGTAGTTCGAGGTAAGTATTTGTGTTGGAACAAATAGATTTTTTGCTTCGCTCAAAATCCGTTTTCACTGTTATGTCTGATAGAGTTCTGTAAAAGTCAGTTTTTAAAGAATAATAGACTTGACCATGAAAACACAGTACTCATTGAATTTATTTCAAAAACAGATTTTTCTACTGCCTAGGAGAAAGTGACTAGGTGTTCAGTTTCGGGTTCTCAAGTTTTATGGGACATATACTTGAAGAAACATTAATGGTTCTTATAAATCATTATTATTAATTTCTGCAATCTCGTAAGATTAATTCACACTTTGGCCCATTTTTTAATGTTGGTCAAGTCACCTGTTAATATGAGGAAAAAAAGTATATTAAATCACAGTTCTGGTGCCAGCACGGGCTCTTGCTCAATGAGAAAAGAAAAGGTCAAGGTCAAGGGTTGGAAACATGTCAGCGAAGGTTTTTGCTCAAGGGAAAGCTAAGGACACAACTTAATGAAATTGAAGTTAGTTTTTTACGTATTACAACTACTGTATACCATGGTAATTTTTACAACCATAATAAATATCACTATCATAATTAACAATATTAATGGTAATAATTGTGATAAATGATAGGCAGTAGTAGTAATCTATCAAGAGTAAGGATATTAATGTTCCTTTGATATTAATAGTGAGAGAATAGCACTGATATTTTTTCTGTTAGTAGTAGTTTGTCAAACCCCTATTGGTGGATACTGCCTGTATTTCACATCACATGGATCACTATAGGCATTGCTAAACTCAACATTTAACCTTCTGGTGTACCACCGTTCACATTTCCTTTCTTTCATCTTTTTAAATTTTCCTAATTGTGCAATTTGGGGGAATTTCCCCACCGCTACTGGATGATCTCCATGGTCCATCGCTGGGTTACATGGCAATTATTCATTGACCTTCAAGTGATTTTCCCCAGATATGTAGCCTACACGACATGTTCTAAAGATAGTTATTTTTTCCTTTTTCGTGTTTTAGATTTTATACTTCTCAGAAATTTTACATTTTATATGGTACATAGGCTACACGAGGTACAATTGCAGCTGTAGGGTATATTTACATAATATATTTCATTATTATTATTATTACTTGCTAAGCTACAACCCTAGTTGGAAAAGCAGGATGCTCTAAACCCAGGGGCCCTGAACATGGAAAATAGTCCATTGAGAAAAGGAAACAAGGAAAAATAGAATATTTTAAGAACAGTAACATCATTAAAATAAATGGTAATTTGCTATGGTCTTTTAAGAAATGTACAATACTAAATGTGAAATGTGAAAAGAATAGAGGTATGCGCGAGAAGGAAAAAGGTACTAAGAGAAGGAAAAGAATAAGACTCGAAGTATAAGACTATAGTACCACCATAACATCTCAAAAAAAGAAAATGGTTTGCATGAATAACTTCTAAAATAATGCGAAGTAAACTTTACAGAAACGTGAGGAAAACAAAAACCATGATAGGTTCATGATTTCCCTTCCCGGACCTTTGAAACGCCTAATAAACGGATTTTGAGCGAAGCGAAAAATCTATTTTTGGGTGAGAGAGCCATGTCGTCCTGATGGAAGGTTCCTTTAAGTAGCTTCCTAGGGTATATTTGACTACAGTGATATTCCCAGAGAATGTAACCTAAGGTCTCCAGAATTCTAACTCCTGGCGCGAATACCCTTAAAGTTTCCTTTTAGGATATCGCATAATATCAGGGGACGTATTCTTGACATGCCACATAGCAATCTGCACCCCGCATAGCGTTTACGCTTCGAGGGGGAAAAGTGGCAAAATAAAAGAGGAGCCGTAATAAGGTTCCCTTCCTCCGTTACTGTTTGAGTACTCAGGTGTCACCATAATCGCCGCCATCTTTATACCTTGTAGCGTTGAGGAGGGCGGGTCCATAAGGACGACATGGCTATCTCGCCCAAAAATTGATTTTTCGCTTCGCTTAAAATCCGTTTTTTGGGCTCAGGCCATGTCGTCCTGATGGAAGTTTACCAGAGCATTAATGTATCTGTGGATTTCCCAGTTGTGCCTTAAACCTCGAAGACAATATTTCCTTGGTCATCTAGACCTTAGAGACCTATGACATTACCGTTATATGTCATTGCTTCTAATCATGAACTATGTTAGTACTTCCTGCCCCCTACAGGGAAGAGTCATACTAGACTTGGGAAAACGTCTCGAAGTTTGCATATTTCATATGACCAACCTAGCAACCAAAAGGGGCACACAGATCTCATTGTATGCATTTAGCCAAAGTTAGTATTAATAAAACGAACACAAGTTCATGACAGCCACCATAGCATCTAAGGTATATCAGCCCAGCTGTATACCGCAACAGACAAGTTTATATCTGTATCGAAACAAGGTAAGCCTGGCTGGAAAGGTTTGTTTATGTTTAGGAACAAAGTTACTACCTTTGTTTAATGTAATTATGCAGAATAGTAAGGAATTAAAGTAATGCTCGTACATAACTTTATTAATATATGTTTAGGGCAAAATAAGACGCACAAAACAATTAGACATTTATTGTCAAGTAATAAATAAAAAATTCAGCATACATTTCATAATAATATAAAAATGCAAGTGAAATAGAATTTGCAAACATAGAACATACAGAATAAATCAGAAATACTTGTTTTATCTGAAAACAAAATTTTATGCCACTCAATTGAAAATTTTCTAATGTCTTTCTGAGAAGTCTGTTTATTTACACTTGTGTAAACACACACGGCACTTAGTGTTAAGTCTATGTTTCTTCACCTTTATACACTGGAACAGTCCATAATGTCACCTTAATGACATTTCACTTACCATGTTGCACTATAATGTGCCAACATGTACACCCTCTAGAATTATAGTCACACATAATTCACTGTTCCTCACAGCACTAAGCGACAGGTTTTAGTACACTACCTGCCGCCACCACGAATCGCTTTAATTCTTGCACTTGCTTCGCGTAGTGTTTGAAAAACACTCTGGATGACTTCCATCCAGTAAACAAGCGAAGGATCTCGAAAGCCATGAGCTGGAAAAAGTTTAACGATGAAGCAATTTTCCTAGGATCATGACCTGTGGGTGTACTGTAAGGATCTGCTCTGCAAATGAAGTAGGTGATCTTCGTCCTTCGTTGTTTCTGGGATAAGTTTGTGCCCGATGTTTCTCCTTTTAAAGAGCTCTCCTCCCCTGAAGTCTGAAGTTATACGAAGATAGACCTTTATACACTCCACTGGACACAGCGAGACATCTTCCTTTGAAGGGCAGATTCTCCAGGGACCCCACCTCTTAGTGGGTAGCTCATTCTTGGCAAGAAACGTTGGGTCGGGAAAGAGATTCAGCTCTCCCGTTTCAGCAAACTGGATATGGCCCTCTTCCCGAGAAAGGGCCACTATCTCTCTAACTCTAGCCTCTGAGGCTAGAGCAAACAAGAATATAACTTTCTGAGTCAAATCTTCCAGAGAGCAATTATCGTTATTCAAACTTGAGGCAAAATGTAGTACCTTATCCAAAGACCATGAAATGGGCCTTTGAGGTGCTGCAAGCCTAAGCCTAGCAAAGGCCTTTGGGATTTTGTTAAAAATTTCATTAGAAAAGTCTACTTGAAAAGCGTAAAGCAAGGGTCTAGTCAAGGCAGATTCACACATAGTTATCATGTTGGCTACTAAACCTTGTTCATGAAGGTGAATAAAGAAAGATAAGCAGAAATCTGTTGAGATTTCCTTTGGTTTCTTTGCCTTGACAAAGGCCACCCACTTCTTCCAAGATGACTTATATTGCCTTCTGGTAGATTTAGACTTATATTCCTCTAAGAAGTCTATACTCTCTTTCGAGATCCCAAACCTCTTTCTTACTGCTAGGGAGAGAAAATCATGAGATGAAGGTCTTGGGTTTTCTGTAATGAAGCGAAGACAGTCGACTTCTGTACTTGTTGAGACAGAACTGGGTCCAGCAGGGGAATCAGCCTCGGCTACAATTCCAATACTAGAGGGAACCAGTTGCTCCGGGGCCACTTGGGAGCCACTAGTGCTGCTGTTCCTTGAAAAGATCTCAGCTTGTTGAGGACCTTCATCAGCAGGTTGGATGGAGGGAACAGATACTTCCTGGTCCAACTGATCCAGTCGAGGGACACGGCGTCCACTGCTTCCGCTAGAGGGTCTTCGTATGGGGCCACATATCGAGGCAGTTTCTTGTTGTCGCTCGCCGCGAAGAGGTCTATCTGCAGTTCCGGGACTTGATGTAAGATGAAGGAGAATGATCTTGCGTCTTGGGACCATTCTGACTCTATCGGAGTTAGCCTGGATAAAGCGTCTGCCGTCACATTGCGGAACCCTTGAAGGTGAACTGCTGATAAGTGCCATCTCTTCTTTTCTGCTAAGCGGAAGATGGCCAACATCACTTGGTTGAGTTGAGGTGATCTCGAGCCTTGACGATTCAGACATCTCATTACCACCTTACTGTCCAGAATCAGTCTTATGTGGACCGAAGGGCGAGGGGATAATTTCTTCAGTGTAAGGAAGACTGCCATGGCCTCCAAAATGTTGATGTGGAAGGTCTTGAATAGAGAGGACCAAGTTCCTTGAACTTTCCGATGATGAGAGTGACCTCCCCATCCTTCCAATGAAGCGTCCGTGTGGATGATGACTGAGGGTGAAGGCAGTTGCAGAGGTGTTAACCTCTTCAAGTTCTTGGCCTCCGACCATGGCTTGAGAAGTGATCAAAGTCGGATTGGTATTGGTCTTCTTAGATCTCTTCGAGCGTTTGATGCGTATCTTCTCCAGACTCCTGATGCATCTTTTAGCTGTGCTCTTAGCACTGGGTCTGTCACTGATGCAAACTGGAGGGAGCCCAGCACTCTCTCCTGTTGGCGTCTTGAAATCCTGTTGGATTTTAGTAGTCTCTTGACAGATCCCGCTATCTCTCTCCTCTTCTTTAATGGAATGGAGAGGCAATGTGACTGTAAGTTCCAATGTATACCTAGCCATTGAAACTTCTGAGCTGGAGACAGTCGAGACTTTTTGGTGTTGATTTTGAATCCCAGATGTTCCAGGAACTGGATCACTTTCTTGGATGCTTGCATGCATTTCGTCTTGGATGCTGCCCACACCAGCCAATCGTCCAGGTAGGATATCACCTGGACACCTTGTAGGCGTAGTTGTTGAACGACTGCTTCTGCAAGCTTCGTGAAGATCCTTGGGCTATGTTTAGTCCTAAGGGCATGGCTCTGAAAGCGTACTTTCCTTTTAGTAGCCTGAATCCTAGGTAGGAGGAGAGTTGGTGATTGATCGGAATGTGCCAATAGGCATCTGCCATGTCTACGGAGACTGTGTATGCTCTTTTGGGCAGCAGGGCCCTTATGTGTTGAAGGGTCAACATCTTGAACTTGTCGTTTTCTATGAACTTGTAGAGTGGCGACAAATCAAGAATGACTGAGTTTGTCTGAGTCCTTCTTGGGAACACAAAACAGCCTTCCTTGGAATTTGATGGACTTTGCCCTCATCACCCGTTTGCTCAAGAGCTCTCGGGTATATTCTTTCAGAACGGGGTTGGAGTGTTGGAAGAATTGAGGGAATGATGGTGGAGCTGTCCTCCAGCTCCAACCCAGTCCGTTCTTGATTAGGCTGTGGGCCCAGGGATCGAAGGTCCAACGATCCCGAAATAGTCGGAGTCTTCCTCCTCCCGGAAGCATCTCATGCTTCTGGTTTCCAGAGAGCTTGCCTCCTTGACCGCGTCCTCCCCTGTCCCCTCTTCCTCTCGAGGGATGTCTAGAGGAACCTCTGTTTGACCCCCTGCATTTAGGGTGAAAGGTAGTGGTGTGCCTCTCATAGGTGGGAGTGAAGGCTGGTGACTGAGCCACCACCTGCTGGGGTACCATCTGGTAGGTGGGTTGGAGCTGTGCCACCATCTGGGGCACCGCGGTCATGGGAAGTTGCTGTTGTTGTTGTCTAGCAGGGCGAGAGGGCACTCTTGGCCTCTTTGTCTTCCGTTTCGGTTGGGGACCCTCATCCGGGGAAGACTTCCTCTTAGCCGACATGCCCCACTTCTGGAGAAGATTTCTATTCTCCGTGGCGGCCTTGTCAACTATTTCTTTAAATACTTTACTCGGGAAGAGGTCTTTCCCCCAGATATTGGAAGATATCAACTTCCTGGGTTCGTGTCTGACCGCAGCCAAGGCAAACACGAACTCCCTGCAAGCCCTTCTAGCCCTAACAGAGCTATGAAAGTCCTTAATTAGGGTTGCCGAATGTGTTTTGGCTATGACCATGAACATATCTGGGGACCTATGTTCACTGGCCATTGCCTCCAGGGTCACCTGGAGGGACAGAGAGGCAGCAAGCCTTTCCTTCGTGTCCTGCTCCCTACGCAGGAAAAATTCAGACAACTTGGGGAGGTTTTCGCTAAACTGACGTCCAGCGATATCGACCTCCAACTTCCTGACTGAGAAGGTAAGCTGGATATCTTTCCAGTCTTTTTGATCTGTTGGCAGGGCTAAGGAAAGGGGCCTACAATCCTCCAGTGTAGGGCAAGGTTTCCCAGCTTCCACTGCTTTGATCACTGCCTTAAACCCTTTTACCGCAAAGGGGAAGGCCATTGTCACTGGAGCAAGAAAGGAAGGGTGTTTCTTACTCAGGGCTGGCACCTTAGAGTGGGTGAAGCCCCTGTCCTTCAGACTGCTAGCTAGCAAAGCTTGAGCCTTTGTATGGTCAAGCACTATGAACTCCTTGGGCTCTGTTTCCTCCTTGGATACAGGTTCTGTCCTTAGATGAACAAAGCAGTCAGGATAAGACTCAAGGCTGGACCAGAACTCAATGTCCTCGATAAGGACAGCTCCCAGCTTTTCTGAGATGAAGATCTTGCCATTCGTTATTGGCATGTACTCGGCATGCCTCCATGGGTTTACCTCGGAGCATGAGGGAAGATCCTTCACATTAAGTCTCCTATGAGACCCACTGGCTGCTGCAAGCTTGTGAATCTCCTTCCTTAGCGCAGCTTCTTTTTCTTCGCTCTTTTTCTGAAAGATCTCCATCATGGCTCTGATGGCAGACAGGGTGTCATCCGACTTATCAGGTGTAGGAGCGGAGGACGTAGAGGGCACTAGTTCTGAGGCAGGAACCGACGAAACAGACACTGTTTCGACTTCATCCTCTTCCGTCTCTGGAGCCAACGTTGACTCCTCTTCTTGACCTTCAGCCAGAAGGTCCTTTTCGGTGTCTTCTGACACCTCTGACATCCTCTCATCATCTAGATGGATGTCCTTCATTGCATCCGAGACATCCGTGTCCACGGCGATCTGGATACAAGGGATCTCAGGGTGAGGGTGAGGAATGACAGCATCCACAGATGCTTTGGGGAATAGATAGGCCCTCATACGCTCGTTGTGGAGGTAAGGCCCCGTGGCATTTTTCTGAAAGCCACGAACCCATCTGCGCAGCTTGTTCTGACCTGCATCCCTTGACTCCGTTGTCTTGGGGTCTTCAAAAGCCTCATAAACCAAGTCTTAGCACACTTTACATACCTGGGGGTCCCAATATTTGAGAGGTCTCTTGGTGATGGAACAGAGGGAGTGTGTCCTACACTCCAGGTGGCCGCAGAAGTCCCTGCTATGCACGTTGCAGAAGACGCTGCGACACTTCACATGGTCCTCATGTAAAGACAGGAAAGTAAAATGAGTATAAAGTAGTTCATCTCACTAGATAAACTAATAAATATTATTAATAATATTTTCCATTTTATTTTATTGCATATAGTTTAGGATAGATAATACTAGAAATGAATTAGGAAAGACACATACGTGCGTTTCCCGGCCAGCCAATTGCTGTGACCTCCCTCAATATTAACCCTACGGTTATCCTCCTCAGGAGGCCCAGTGGAAGAGTCTAGCGTATAAGGATAGAAGAGTGTAACTAACACTAACTTCCAAAATTATTAATAATGAGGGTCATTATTAACTGATCATATATCAGTATATAGAAAGGGAATTCCTTTCCCTATCTTATAAGGTCTCAACAATAGACTGCGCCTGGACACCTTAAGCAGAGAGAAACAGAGTTCCAGTGCCGGTGCCATCCTAGGCCTTAGAATAATCACTGCAAGCACAGGACTATACTCTATTTTTTATAGCGGTGCATATTTGCACTTGACTCACAGGGGTGCCCTTTTAGCTCGGAAAGGTTCCTGATACCTGATTGGTCGGAAGTATTTTTGTCCGAACACCTTCATTGTTCTCGAATGATTACCAAGTAATATGAATCGAAACTTATTTATTAACCTATATTTCTCCATCAGATATATGTTTAGTCAATAAACAATGTGAAAGAATAAATATATTATAAAGAATCGTCTTGGTAAGTCTAAATTTAATAACACAATCCGCCGAAGTCAACGACAGCAGCTGGTTTTCGGATGCACGCTTTGTAATTTTGTAATTTTTCACATATTTTAACACAAATTGGGATAGATTACACTCAGCATAAGTTAAATATGTTATTATAAACTTTCTTTGAATACCAGAACTTACCAAACACATGGAATTAATAAAACCCAATATTTGTGAAAACTTATGGGGAGGTAAAAGAACAGCCTCTAGCGGTCTGGCGGAAAAAACGATCCCTTCTGAGTTGTAGACGCAGTTTGTTTTTTTCTTTCGTAATATAGTTCGGCCTATTCCTTTCAGTTTAGATAGTCTTACATTGTTTCTCTTCGTATTGTTTTGCTTAGTATTTTCCCACATTCCTGTTCCTCACCGAATATCTATCTATTTTCCCCGATATCCCTTCTTTCATATAGGGGATATCCGCAATACGATTCCTTATTTCTTATCCTCTGTCGAAAGTGATGGCTTGAAGGGAAGCGCGTGCTAGTCTCATTAAAATAGCGTAGAGGCGGGAATAAAAAAATACTTTGCTTCATATCAGGTTTACAGAATAGGTTATACTTGCTACACAGCATAAAATTTATATTGTTATTATTATTTACATACTTACTGGCGTAAGGTGCAAAACATAAGGAATCGTAGTGCGGATATCACATAGGCCTATATGAAAGAAGTGATATCGGGGAAAATAGATCGATATTCGGTGAGGAACAGGAATGTGGGAAAATGCTAAGCAAAATAATACGAAAAGAAACAATGTAAGACTATTCAAACTGAAAGGAATAGGCCGAACTATATTACGAAAGAAAAAAATAAACTGCGTCTACAACTCAGAAGGGATCGTTTTTCCGCCAGGCCGCTAGAGGCTGTTCATTCACCTCCCCATAAGTTTTCACAAATATCGGGTTTTATTAATTCCATGTTTTTGGTAAGTTCTGGTATTCAAAGAAAGTTTATAATAACATGTTTAACTTATGCTGAGTGTAATCTATCCCAATTTGTGTTAAAATATGTGAAAAATTACAAAATTACAAAGCGTGCATCCGAAAACCAGCTGCTGTCGTTGACTTCGGCGGATTGTGTTATTAAATCTAGACTTACCAAGACGATTTTTTATAATATATTTATTCTTTCACATTGTTTATTGACAAAACATATATATGTTGGAGAAATATAGGTTGATAAATAAGTTTCGATTCACATTACTTGGTAATCATTCGAGAACAATGAAGGTGTTCGGACAAAAATACTTCCGACCAATCAGGTATCAGGAACCTTTCCGAGCTAAAAGGGCACCCCTGTGAGTCAAGTGAAAATATGCACCGCTATAAAAAATAGACTATAGTCGACTAAACTGCAGGGAGAAGCGGGAATCACATGACCCCTTCAAGTGCAGTCTAGGGAGGCTAAGCCTCCTATGCCGACAACCAAAGGCCGACAGGGGAATGCATTCACCCTGTCGACCAGCTGCCGGCACACGACATTTACCCCGAGGTTCTGACCTAAACCCAAAGCTTACCATCTGTAGCTAGGGGAAGGGGCAGAACAAACCTTAGCCTAGTCTTGCCTGAATGACAACTCGAGGCAAGACCAACTAGGATTGTAGCCTTAGGCTACACTCAGAGGGAAGGAGGGATTACCCTATACATGAGGGTAACTGGGGAGATTGTATGAAAGTATACTAAAGTCCCTAGGCTACTAGCCTAGTGACAGTGAGATCGACTACCTATCTCATCGAAGCTCTCTCGTATACTATCTTGGAAGAGGAAAATTTTATATGCAATCAATATATCTTACATGTATAAATTGCCTAATATCTTCATTTAATTTTATTAACACCAGGAACACTTATATCATGCAAGAGAGTAAACTAGAACGCCTAGGCTAGGAAGCCTAGCGTAAACAAGATCGGCTTCCTAATTTGCCGAACTAATTGAATACTAACGGCATAATATAATTAATTCCTAGCAATGAAGACTAAATAGCTAAATATTTATTAAGCTATTATACCGGGAAAGTCGTTCTGGCTAACTAAATAACTCATGCGTCACGAATGACAGCGTCGAAGACGCCTCTGGTCCAGGCAATAGCTCTGCCAAAAAATGTGTTTAATTCGATTCAATTTTTCACTTTACGGCGAGAGCTATATTTATACAACATAAGAATCAAATACTCAACCTTCCAGAGGCAGAAGAGGCTAGAGATTGCATAATAAACCCAAAATCACGAGAGAGCACTGGGAAAACCACTGAGCGAGATTGCTACAGAAAAAGGAATAAAGATGGCTGCGATTATGGCGCCATCTGAGTACTCAAACAGTAACGGAGGAAGGGAACCTTATAACGGCTCCTCTTTTATTTTGCCACTTTTCCCCCTCGAAGCGCAAACGCTATACGGGGTGCAGATTGCTATGTGGCATGTCAAGAATACGTCCCCTGATATTATGCGATATCCTAAAAGGAAACTTTAAGGATATTCGTGCCAGGAGTTAGAATTCTGAAGACCTTAGGTTACATTCTCTGGGAATATCACTGTAGTCAAATATACCCTAGGAAGCTACTTTAAGGAACCTACTATCAGGACAACATGGCCTGAGCCCAAAAAAGTATTCCTCATTTTCTCCCTCGTGTTCCATTTTCCCTTCCTATGTGGCCTTTTACTTAACGATTTCTTTTTCATTCTCCTCAATAATTTAAAAATGTTTTAAAAAGTATTATATCCAATCATGAATTAGAATTGAACAATAATTGATCTGGAATCTAGAAGATATATTTCCGGCTGCGTTAAAGCACTTGGCCAGGTGCCCAGCAAGTACTTGACATCATCGTCCAAAGTAAAATACTCGAAATACTTCTTTGTTCGGGTGAAAGTTCCTTCCTCTCTCTCTCTCTCTCTCTCTCTCTCTCTCTCTCTCTCTCTCTCTCTCTCTCTCTCTCTCTCTCTCTCCGATTCGGTCAAGAATATAAAAATGCCTCGAAGAAAATAAATTAGGTTGATTTTTCCACGCACCAACGACAACCCTTCTCGATTAAGGGTTTAAAGGCCGCTCATGAATGGCAGAGGAAAGGGACAGTGACATTGCCCTATCGACCAGGACAATGCCCTAGCTAGAGACTGATCATATATACATATGATCAGCGCCATAGCCCCCTCTCCACCCAAACTAGGACTAAGGAGGGCCAGGCAATGACTGCTGATGTCTCAGCAGATAGACCTGCAAGCTCCCCCAAACCGCCCATCCTTAGAATGGTGAAGTTGCAGCGACCAAAGGAACTAACGAGTTTGAGCAAAACTCAAACCCCAGTCTGGCGTTCACCAGTCAGGGACGTCACCACATTTCCATTCATATATAGACTGTCTCTGTCCATTTCTCATCTCGCTGTATATCAAGAGAATCAATGCGCATTGGCCGTAAGTATTAGTTTGATTTGCTTAGTCTCTTTCATGGACCTTTTTAAGAAACATGTTAAACTGTTGGATTACAGTTACAAGAGATGTATGTTATATATATATATATATATATATATATATATATATATATATATATATATATATATATATATATATATATATATATCATACATACATACATCCATATACCAAAGGCACTTCCCCCAATTTTGGGGGGTAGCCGACAACAACAAGAAACAAAACAAAAAGGGGACCTCTACTCTCTACGTTCCTCCAGCCTAACCAGGGACTCAGCCGAGTTCAGCTGGTACTGCTAGGGTGCCACAGCCCAACCTCCCACATTTCCACCACAGATGAAGCTTCATACTGCTGAGTCCCCTACTGCTGCTACCTCCGCGGTCATCTAAGGCACCGGAGGAAGCAGCAGGGCCTACCGGAACTGCGTCACAATCGCTCGCCATTCATTCCTATTTCTAGCACGCTCTCTTGCCTCTCTCACATCTATCCTCCTATCACCCAGAGCTTTCTTCACACCATCCATCCACCCAAACCTTGGCCTTCCTCTTGTACTTCTCCCATCAACTCTTGCATTCATCACCTTCTTTAGCAGACAGCCATTTTCCATTCTCTCAACATGGCCAAACCACCTCAACACATTCATATCCACTCTAGCCGCTAACTCATTTCTTACACCTGTTCTCACCCTCACCACTTCGTTCCTAACCCTATCTACTCGAGATACACCAGCCATACTCCTCAGACACTTCATCTCAAACACATTCAATTTCTGTCTCTCCATCACTTTCATTCCCCACAACTCCGATCCATACATCACAGTTGGTACAATCACTTTCTCATATAGAACTCTCTTTACATTCATGCCCAATCCTCTATTTTTTACTACTCCCTTAACTGCCCCCAACACTTTGCAACCTTCATTCACTCTCTGACGTACATCTGCTTCCACTCCACCATTTGCTGCAACAACAGACCCCAAGTACTTAAACTGATCCACCTCCTCAAGTAACTCTCCATTCAACATGACATTCAACCTTGCACCACCTTCCCTTCTCGTACATCTCATAACCTTACTCTTACCCACATTAACTCTCAACTTCCTTCTCTCACACACCCTTCCAAATTCTGTCACTAGTCGGTCAAGCTTCTCTTCTGTGTCTGCTACCAGTACAGTATCATCCGCAAACAACAACTGATTTACCTCCCATTCATGACCATTCTCGCCTACCAGTTTTAATCCTCGTCCAAGCACTCTAGCATTCACCTCTCTCACCACTCCATCAACATACAAGTTAAACAACCACGGCGACATCACACATCCCTGTCTCAGCCCCACTCTCACTGGAAACCAATCGCTCACCTCACTTCCTATTCTAACACATGCTTTACTACCTGTGTAGAAACTTTTCACTGCTTGCAACAACCTTCCACCAACTCCATATAACCTCATCACATTCCACATTGCTTCCCTATCAACTCTATCATATGCTTTCTCCAGATCCATAAACGCAACATACACCTCCTTACCTTTTGCTAAATATTTCTCGCATATCTGCCTAACTGTAAAAATCTGATTCATACAACCCCTACCTCTTCTAAAACCACCCTGTACTTCCAAGATTGCATTCTCTGTTTTATCCTTAATCCTATTAATCAGTATTCTACCATACACTTTTCCAACTACACTCAACAAACTAATACCTCTTGAATTACAACACTCATGCACATCTCCCTTACCCTTATATAGTGGTACAATACATGCACAGACCCAATCTACTGGTACCATTGACAACACAAAACACACATTAAACAATCTCACCAACCATTCAAGTACAGTCACACCCCCTTCCTTCAACATCTCAGCTTTCACACCATCCATACCCGATGCTTTTCCTACTCTCGTTTCATCTAGTGCTCTCCTCACTTCCTCTATTGTAATCTCTCTCTCATTCTCATCTCCCATCACTGGCACCTCAACACCTGGAACCGCAATTATATCTGCCTCCCTATCATCCTCAACATTCAGCAAACTTTCAAAATATTCCGCCCACCTTTTCCTTGCCTCCTCTCCTTTTAACAACCTTCCATTTCCATCTTTCACTGTCTCTTCAATTCTTGCGCCGGCCTTCCTTACTCTCTTCACTTCTTTCCAAAACTTCTTCTTATTCTCTTCATATGACTGACCCAGTCCCTGACCCCACCTCAGGTCAGCTGCCCTCTTTGCCTCACGTACCTTGCGCTTTACTTCCACCTTTTGCTCTCTATATTTTTCATACTTCTCTATACTATTACTCTGCAGCCATTCTTCAAAAGCCCTCTTTTTCTCTTCCACTTTTACCTTCACTCCTTCATTCCACCATTCACTGCCCTTCCTCATGCTGCCTCCAACAACCTTCTTGCCACATACATCACTTGCAATCCCAACAAAATTTTCTTTTGCTAACTTCCACTCCTCCTCTAAATTACCAGTTTCTCTTACTCTCACCTCGTCATATGCCATTTTCAACCTTTCCTGATATTTACTTTTTACCCCCGGTTTTATTAGCTCTTCAACCCTCACTAGCTCCCTTTTACATCCACCTACTCTATTCCCCCACTCTTTTGCTACAACTAATTTTCCTTCCACCAAAAAATGATCAGACATACCGTTAGCCATACCCCTAAACACGTGCACGTCTTTC
Organism: Palaemon carinicauda; assembly: GCF_036898095.1. NCBI lineage: Eukaryota > Metazoa > Arthropoda > Malacostraca > Decapoda > Palaemonidae > Palaemon > Palaemon carinicauda. Next base: position 56,104,378 of record NC_090735.1, read on the forward strand.
AATCTTCCAAACAATCTTCTAGTTATCAACACATAATCCATTAATGCCCTTTCTACTACTCTTCCATTTGCCACTCTTACCCATGTATACTTATTTTTATCTTTCTTTTTAAAAAAGCTAGCACTTATTACCATCTCTTGTTCAACACACATATCTACCAGTCTCTCACCACTCTCATATATATATATATATATATATATATATATATATATATATATTTATATAAATGTATATATATATATACATTATATATACATATATATATATATATATATATATATATATATATATATATATATATATATGTGTGTGTGTGTGTGTGTGTGTGTATGCGTGTATTTCTTAAAAAGGCCCATAGGAGAAATGAAGAAAGTCAAACTGATCACTACTCTTCAACCAATCATATTGGCTCTAATCTCTTTGAAAAGGGAGAGAAAAAATCAAAAGGCAATTTTTATGCCAAAGGAAAGTTGATTTCCACTTCATCTAAAAGGGTGGGATTGATTTGGGGGAAAGATTGTCGGGATTTTATATCTTCCAGGTGATTTTGGTATTAGAATTTATCTTGACTTAAGATGGTTATCTGGCGATCGGTCTTGCTGGATTATCCTTTCGATGGTCGGATTCAGAAGGGCGTTGTTCTCTACATGGGTCCTGGACGTTCCATTGCCCTTCGGAAAAATCATAATTGTTTAGTTTATATAGACGATTCTAGATTCTATCTCCTGGATGGGCAAGTCCTTTTAAAAGGCTAAGATAATTCAATCCAGTTGATACGACGATCTTAGCATATAAGATGAACAAAATACCCGAATTTGCAAAGCCATTGTCAGATTTTTTTTTGTATTCAGAAATCTTTGACATAGAGAACAACTATAGTTTGTCCCACGTAAACTTTGTGTCCCCATCTTTCCCATGGGAAAACCTTCGCTGCCATGTTTCCTACCCTTGACCTTGACCTTTTTTTTTCTCAGTTATGGGCCCGTGCTAGCATCATAACTATGATTTGATATACTTATTTTTCCTCATATTAGTAGGTAACTTAACAGTTATTGAAAAATGGACCAAAGTAAGAATTAATCTTACGAGATTGCAAATACTAAATAATAATAATGATTAATAAGAACCTTTCATGATGCTTCAAGTGTATGTACCAAAAAACTTGAGAACTGGAGACTGAACACCTTCTAGGGTCAATTTCTCCTAATGAATAGAGAAATCTTCTTTTGAAACAAAATAGAATTAAGTATTGTGTTTGCATGGCCAAGTCTATTGTTTTTTAAATAGACTTTTGCAAAACTGTTTCAGATATAACAATGAAAATCTTTTTCAATATTTCTTCAATTGTTGAGTGCGAGATTCACCATATTTTTTCCCTCAGCGAGAATTCAGATATAAGCGATTTCTGCAATGTTTCCATTCAAACTGCATGTCATATTTTCATTTCTTTATATAGATTAAAATGTTTTAATATATAACCTACTAAATTTCTTAATAAAGACCTTTGCATTAAGTTCGCTAACCAGCTTGATATATTTTAGAACGAATATATACATATATATAATTTATATATATATATATGTATATATATATATATATATATATATATATATATATATATATATATATATATATATATATATGTGTTTACTGGTATGTATATTTATGAATGTATGTATGTATATATAGACGTTTATTCATAAGGATATACTGTATAATACTTTCAACATACAATGTGTTCATTATCATGTACAGACTATTCATAAGAATTCCCAAATAATTCATGTACAGTAAAATCACAAATAAATTGCGTAAAATCTACAGTACCACCTTTTTCACTTTTATGTAGGAAACCGTCCATCCATTTCCTGCTGGCCATCCTGAAAAGAGAATGAGAGTACTGTATTCATTATATATGTGACATGCACAGGATTAACTTAGGCAAACTAGCATTTAAATCAAATAGGGCTTAAACTATTTATTTTTGTGTTATATGACGTACGAGTAATATCCCCTTTACATGATAAAGAAAAATTGTCTGGCTACACACACACACACACACACACACACACACATATATATATATATATATATATATATATATATATATATATATATATATATACACACATTATTTACTTCCCTCGAGGGAGGGGACGGCAAGGGTTGAATCTGTGCATATCTTAAATATTTAGCAGTCATTTTTGACGGGTCATGTACACTAGTATACATACATATATATATATATATTATATATATATATGTATATATATATATATATATATATATATATATATATATATGCATACATATATAAATAACTTACGTACATACATATACACGTGTGTGTTGGTGAATATTCGTAGGTTATATATGTATATTGTACATATTTCTATCATTTATTTTTCTGTTAATTTTATGTGAATATATTTATTTTGTCTACTGCAAACGTTTGCGCTCTCTCTCTCTCTCTCTCTCTCTCTCTCTCTCTCTCTCTCTCTCTCTCTCCTCTCTCTCTCTCTCTATATATATATATATATATGTATATATATGTGATATATATATATATATATATATATATATATATATATATGTATATATATATGTATATATATATGTATATATATATGTATATATATATATATATATATATATATATATATATATATATATATATATATATATATAGTGTGTGGGTGTGTGAAAGAGGCATATCAATATCTATCTACTCCTTCAGTTAGCTAGGTATGTGCATTTTTCTCTTTATCAATTTTATATTGAATATACTAAATTCAGTTATAGTAATCCATTAAAAAAAGGCGTCATTCAAATTCCTAGATTTGTCTAACAATATAACTCAATAGCAGTGGAAAGGAGAGAGAGAGAGAGAGAGAGAGAGAGAGAGAGAGAGAGAGAGAGAGAGAGAGTTGAAAATTAATGCAATTACAAATTTTACTATTAACTTCAGTCATTTCTACAGAAAATTGGACTTCCCACCAACCTATAGCGGAAATATTGCTAAGAATTATGTAAGTAAAGGCTTATTCGCCTATAATGCTCTCCCTCCCTCCCCCCTCTCTCTCTCTCTCTCTCTCTCTCTCTCTCTCTCTCTCCTCTCTCTCTCTCTCTCTCTCTCTCTCTGGCATGCTGTATTTTAATAGGCTAACCCAAGGACCTTGGGCTAACCCTCTCTTCCTTCCCACCATTATCCCTAGATTAAGGGGAGGGTTTATAATATGGCAAGAGTTTTTACGATCGCATGTCCTTGTAGTCATTATCATAGTTATTGATAGTGTGCCTAGCCTTTGAATCAATAGTATAATAGTATAAATAAATGTTCTGTCATGAACGTGATATCCTTCTCTCTTCAAAATATAAATAAATGGTATCATTTATCGACGCATTCCTTCCACAGTACGCCACTTGCTCATCATCACAAACCTTTCCTTTGAAGTTTCCGGTCTATCGACTCACCCACTGAAAACACCTGATTAACGCTGTTTAAAGACTAAAAGAACATTTCTTATTTGATTACAAAGTACTCACACACACACACACACACACATATATATATATATATATATATATATATATATATATATATATATATATGTACTTATTTATGCATATATATATATATATATATATATATATATAC
>NC_090735.1:56113035-56125535 GCF_036898095.1 Palaemon carinicauda
TGTAATCCTTTCTCCCTCCTATGATATTTCATGTTCTATTGCATATTCTGTTCTCATCATCTCTGTCTTTCTTCTATTTATCTTGAGCCCAACCCCCTGAGATATTTCCTGTATTCTGGTGAGCAAATATTGCAAATCCTGTGGTGTTCTGCTAATAAGGAAAGCGTCATCAGCATATTTTAGGTCAGCTAATTTCCTATTACCAATCCAATCCTTCTCCACCATCTCCAACTGTTGTATGCATTACAAAATCCATGAGGAGGATAAACAACATAGGTGACTACACATTCCCTTGGAGTACACTGTTCACTGAAAATTCATTTGATAGGACTCCACTAACATTATTGCACTTACTATGCTCACGAACAGACTTAATCAAATTTAAATATTCAAGAGGAACTCCATAATAACGCAGGACTCACCACAAAATTGGCCGGTTCACACTATCAAAGGCTGTTCACTGGAAATTCATTTGACAGCACTCCACTAACATTATTGCTCTTACCTGGCTTATGAACAGACTTAATCAAATTTAAATATTCAAGAGGAACTGCAAAATAATGCAGGACTCTCCACAAAATTGGCCGGTGCACACAATCAAAACCTTTTTCATAGTCCACAAATGCCATCTACTGAGGATTCCTATATTCTACACATTGCTCTACAACTTTTCAAAATGAAACTTTGGTCAGTAAAACTTCTACCTTTTCTAAATCCCGCTTGTTCATCTCTCAGCTTTTCGTCAGTCTTTCTCTCTAGCCTCTGTAGAATAAGCATACTATATATTTTCATGACAACTTAAGTAAGTGTGATACCTTTGTAATTATGGCAATCAGTCAAATCTCCTTTTTTTTTTTTTTTTTGCCATTTTCACCAACACGCCTATCTCCCATTCTTTATCAGGTTTTGCCTCTTCATGCCACATTCTACAAAATAATCTTGTTAGTATTCTGGGAGTCATATAATTTTCGGCCAATATCATCTCGGTAGTTATTCCATCATATCCAGGGGCTTTCCATCTCTCAAGTTTTTAAGAACAGCTTCCACTTCAAAGACACTATTCATTCACGGGCACATCAAGGTCTTCCTTAGCTTCAGATATATCAATTAAATCATTCCCTTCATATCTCCTATTCATGACCTCACTAAAGTGTTCCATCCAACGTTGCCTTTCTTCATCTTCGGTTGTTATAACAGATACATACATCTCTCTTTCGGGTGGGTATATGCGTCTTCTTCTCTGGCCCCATGAAGATTTCATTAATAATTCTATGAGCAATTCTTACACCATAGCCACCCTGAATTCATAAGTTTGTCAACTTCATCTGCTTTACTGTCTTCAGTCATTCCTAGCTTTTCTTTTGACTTCACTATCAATACTGGAATACTTAGCATGCTCTACCTTGTAATTTTCATTACTTCCTCGAAAACTTTCAACTATCCATTTCTGTCTTTGTCTCCTTTTTATAGTATCCCAAATATGATGTGATATCCATGTCTTCCTCCCTGTAACTACATGTCCCAAAACTTCTCTACCAACTGACACCATTCTTCGTTAATTGTGTGCTCTTCTTCTCTTAAAGTATCTAAGAATGCAAATCAATTCCTACATTCAATTGCAAGGATTTCTCTGTGTTCATCTTCTAGAAGCTTAGTTGTATCAAACCTAGGTATTCTATCTACATTTCTGTTGGGTGCTTTCAGTTCTAATTTCAGTGTGGCTATGAGATGGTGATCACTACCAATATCTGCACCTCTACAGCTTCTCACATTTCTCAGAGTCCTCCTCCTCTCTTTATTAATGGCTATGTGATCTATTTGATTTTTGTAATTGCCACATGATGAATTCCATGTATTTTTGTGGATGTCCTTATGCTGGAAAAGAGTATCTCCAATAACAAGATTGTTTGCTGAACAAAAACTTATAAAATGGGCTCTGTTTTCATTTGCAACTTTGCCAAGTCCCTCAACATCCATTACATTCTCTATGCCTTGATCAATTTTTCCAACTTGGCTGATTGAAGTCACCAATCACAAATTACATATCTCTCTCTTGGATTTAATCTATTACACTCTGCAGTTCTTCATAGTATTCATCTTTCGTTTCTTCAGGGGCATCATTTGTTGGTGCATAACACACTATAATGCTCATATTGCACTGCTTTGATTTAAACTTTGCAAGTAACAATCTGCTATTTACCGATCTCCACTCAATTAATGTCTTTTCTGCTCTCGGTGTCATCATCATTCCTACCCTTCTCTTCCAATTCCATCAGTTCTTCCTGAATATATATATATATATATATATATATATATATATATATATATATATATATATATATATATATATATATATAGCCTTGCTCTAAGATTTCCTTACCAGTCCTCTTATAACACGTTTTATTTAGGGCCAAGGTATCCAAATTATACTTCATAAATTCATTCTCCACTTGCCGTAACTTCCCAATCTGATTCATGATTATAACATTCCAATCAACAATTTTCAATTTTTCTTTAGTATTCATAAACCGGGAGATTCTTAGCACCCCGCTACACCTGGGACTGGGGTCCATTCTGTCATTTTCGCTTTCCATACTCTGACTAAATCAGTAGAGGATTCATTGGCTAGATTCATCAAAGGATAGCTAGTTCCTTGTGATGCTAGTGCCTATCTAATCAAAGCAAGTGACTCCTGCCAGTCCACACTAATTTTAGCAAGATCAACCACCAGGCCTCGAGGGTATAAGCCGAAGAGACAGCTTGCCTATCGCCTTAAACCTAATCCGTCACCCTGCTGCCAGTGACTTTTTCGAGATTTAGGGGGGCATTTCCTCCACACTCAAAGTTCTCTTTACTTCACTAGGTTGCTCATCTGCCAAGATATACCGCTTAACACAGTATATATATATATATATATATATATATATATATATATATATATATATATATATATATATATATACTGTATATATACACACACAGTATATACATATATATACACACATAGTATCCCAAGGACGTTGGCGATCATGGCTTGCCATTTCGGTGTATGCTTGTGTGTGTGTGTGTATATATATATATATATATATATATATATATATATATGTATGTATATATATATATGTCCTAATTCGTGTATGTAGATGTCTTGTACGACAAGGTATTCGAACTCAATATTCATGAGTATTCCACAAAAACCTAGGTGTTAGCATGTTTTGCAATGATTGCATTTTGTAACGAAGGGAGCTTTAGTTGCCGGTGAGCACTCGAGTTGACAAGGCCCTCACCTGAGAGGGTAGTTGTAATAAATGAAGAAAACCCATATGCTGATGTCTCATTATCCGTCTGCACGGGTCATATTCGTGTCAGGGGTAAAAAATACGTCTGTTTGTGTATGCTGTGAGTGAAGTTCTTCTTTGAGCCGGTGAAATAAAAGTTCAAGATGCCAAAATACACAAGGACTAACAAAGCAGATGCTGCTGCTGCAGGAGATGAGTACGAAGGAGCAGTGGGATATAGCGTTCCTGATGAAGAATATAGACTGAGAAGTAAAACGCAAGAATTGGAAAATAAGTTAGATAATTTACAACAGTTAATAAACAGACTGTTGGTGGAACGAGAACATGAGCGGCGTGCAAGCACAGCATATCTGACGTACATAAACGACGTTCAAACGCACACAAGTGAAAGTACACATGCACAGCCGAGTGAAGATATGCAAATCGTAGTTCGAAAGTTGCCAGAACTCCAGGCAAGTGTTAGGTCTTACGATGATCAACGGCCTAAAGAAGGGTTTCAATCAATTGAAGTGTTTTTGAGAGACTTTGAAGTAACTACATATGGGTGGTCGGAAATAGAAAAAGCAATTCAAATAATTAGATTGCTGAAAGATGCTCTGGCAATGGAAGTAATGTGTTGGCCACAAGAAAGTATAAGAAGTTATACTGAAATAAAACGACGTTTAATTGAGAAGTATGCCTTGCCTGATGCGAGAAAGGGAGATCTAAAAGAAAATTACAAACACAAAATACGGGAAGGTGAATCCATTCTTAGTTTTGCAACTCGCATTTTTCGGGATAGCGATTCATTTGCTACCCGGAGTGCCAATCTCCCAGAAGGTGATAAAAAGGCAATTGCCCGTAAACATATTCGCAGATTAGTAAACCCGTATTTATGTGGTTTTTTGTTCGATGACAATTGCTCGTTAGCAGGTGTAGTGAGTGCGATACAAAACATTTTAGACAGTTTGCCATAAGAAAAAAGGACTGGGAATAACGGGGCTAACTCCAAGAAGTTGGCAGCCATGAGAGAAAGTCGACCCCTGAAGAGTGGTAAGGGGGAATGCAGTCAGCAGATTAGCAGTCTTCAGATGTTGGCACGGGGGAGGGGGGGGTACCAACGAGTGGAGTGCCCCACCCAAGGATCTCCTCCGCTGCTACCCTTGTCAGGCCTACGGTCATTTATTTCGAGAGTGCCCAGCAAAAAACGCCCTGGGCGCGTGGGCAGGCACACCTCCCCCCACCCAACGTCCGAGGAAAAAGAAACAGAGGAAGGGGGAGGCGAGGGAGTTAAATGCCCCCCGCATGACATCACAAGCAGTAGCCGAGGAAGCAGTGACGACAGATGTGACGGAGCAGGCACTCGGACCTCCATCGGTACCCCCGACCTCAACCCCGCAGCACTAGGGAGAGGACCAGGGGTAGCGGCATGGCAGCGGAGGTCATCGGCCCGTGTCCCATATCTCGTAATGGCCGGCTGGGAATGTTAGCAGTTAGGATTGACCTGCAAGATAAAACAATCCGAGCGCCAGTGTTTCATTGATTGAAAAAAAAATCTCCTCAAATCCACTACAGCCAGCGGCATCCATTGACACGCCAGGAGGAAATAAACTACTCATAAACCATACATCAATCGTCCAGTTTAAGGTGGGGTCTGTGAAGTTTATACATGATTTTTTTGTCTTGCCCACCTTGGGAATTCAAGGAATCGAGGCTATCCTAGGAATAGACTTTATATCTAATAATCAAATTTGCATTTATGGGGGAAAAGATACAATAACAGTAAAAGCAGAAGGGTACATTTTGCCGATAGAAAGTCATGAGACAGTAAGTGCGTGCGTTAGCTTGGAGAGACATTTAAGTTAGGTAACAGTTGTACCTGAGAGAGGAGAAGTGTTGTCCCCCCAGGTCCCTTACGAGCGTATCTGTGACCCCGTGTCGCCCTCTTACAGAAAGAACCAAGGTAGTTGTTAAACCCCATGACAATTGGGCCCATATGATATAAGAGGGTTTGACAGAAATTAAAGAGAACAGAGCTGATATAACGATAGTTAATTTGTCAATTAAAAGTTGTTTTAGGAAGTGATTCTGTGTGTGAATTAGAGTTATGTGAAATTGCTTATAATGCGATGTTGAGAGCCACAACACCAGCCCGCACAGACGAACACACTCAGAATTTGATTATGCAAGCGCAAAAATTATGTCCCTCAGAATATCAGCCTGTAGTTAGTGATATTGTCAATAATTATTCCGATGTAATTGCAATTGGAGATGAGCCATCCAGGAGGATTGATCGATTTCCCTTTAGCATTGAAACTGAGCAGGCGGAGCCGATCAGGTCAAGGCCTTATAAGGTACCCATTCATTTCCAGGGAAAGATAGAAAGGGAAATTAATAAATTAAAGGAACAAGGGATAATTGAGGAGAGTGAATCCCCCTGGGCTTCTCCAATTGTAGCTGTTAGGAAAAAGGATGGCTCGGTAAGATTGTATGTTGATTTTAGGAAATTGAATGCAGTCACTAAGGATAATGCATTCCCATTGCCCTCAATCAAAGAATTACTTGTGAAAGTACGGGATAGCAAACATTTTACAACTGTTGATTTAAAATCTGGATACTATCAAATACCCATTCAGGAAGACAGTAAATGTAAAACGGCATTTATAGCTAACGATCAATTATTTCAGTTTAATTTTCTTCCTTTCGGTGTTAAAAATGCTCCAAGTCATTTTTCTAGAGTAATGATGGCGGTTTTGTCGCCCTTAATTGGCCATAATGTTCTTGTTTATTCAGATTATATAATTACAAGGAAAACATCCGAAGAACATAATAATAATTATTTTCGTAAAGTTTTAGAAGCATTGCGACGTAATGGTATGAAAATAAATTTGTCAAAGTGCAAATTTTTCTGTAAACAGGTCGAATTTTTAGGTCACGTAATAACCCCAGAAAGTATCCAACCCTGCCCCAGTAAAGTAGCAGCTATTACAGATTTCCCCAGGCCACATAACTCTAAGGAAGTAGCTGGGTTCCTTGGGCTCGCTGGGTATTACCGTAAATTCATAAGAGGTTTTGAAAAGATAGCGAGACCCTTAGATGCTTTAAAGAAACAAAAAGTAATAAATTGGGGAGAGGAAGAAGAAAGGGCCTTTAACCATTTGAAAGCTGCCTTAACTAGCAATGAATTACTCGCATATCCTAGATTTGATCGCCCGGTTTTAGTGACAACAGACGTGAGTAGCATAGCTATTGGTGACGTAGTTTCTCAACGAGATGATAAAGGCAGAGAGACACCTATTTGTTTTGCTTCCCGGGCATTAAAAGGGGCAGAAAAGAATTATAGTACATTCGATCGAGAGGCTTTGGCTATTCTTTGGGTTCTTTTTATTAGGTCAATCGATTGAGTTGCAAAGTGATCATCGCCCCTTACGTGATTTGTATTATAAAAATGATATGACCTCTCGTCAAGCGAGATGGATTGAGAGATTTTTAGAGTTCAATACAAAGGGTTTTCACCACATAGAAGGTGAAGCTAACAAGGTAGATGATGCTCTCTCTAGAGGTGTAGTAATAGGAGTAACAACTAGGGCACAAAAGAGGAACGAAGAACGTAACCAAAATAGTGAAGACCCCATCATAATAGAGGAAATAGAGAACGGGATGAGAGTTCTCGCGATGCACATGCAGTAGATGGGAGAGAGAGAGAGAGATACGAACGGCGAAGGGGAATATATGTATATGACCAAGGACATGACCAGGGGTGTCGAGAATGAATGCCCTGATGATGCAGGTTTGATTGACTTGGGAGGTTGGGACATAAAAGAAGTCCAAGAGGGACAGAAAAAAGATGAATTGATGGAAAGAGTGTGAGCAGTGATTAAAGGGGAATCGGAGAGTTATCCGTCATCTCTGAATGTGCCCCGTGAGAAATTTTTTATTGCAAATGATGTCTTATATTGTGCTTACGAGAAGAGGGGAGAGGAATTTTGTGCACGGGTCGTTCTTCCTCCCTCTTTAATTAAACAAGCCATCCACATTGTACATGCAAGTCCGTATGCAGTGCATTTAGATATTGGCAGAACATTAAGGAGAGCACGTGAATCCTTCTTTTAGTTAGAAATGAAAAAGTCTATAGAGAATTATATAAAAGGTTGTCATGCTTGTAACTGTTTCAAAGAACATAAAAACACTGTACCTGGAAGCTAGAAAGTGGCCGGTGGTTCCCATTAGATTCTATAGAGTGCATATGGATGTAGTAGGACCATTTCCTACTGGGTTAATACAACATAAGTATATATATGTGTATTTGTGGATACATTTACTCGGTACACTCATACTTACGCAATGTTGGATATATCTGCAAATTCATTAGCCCAGGCGCTGTGCTCTTTCATTACTAGGTTTGGTTGCCCAAATATTTTGATAAGTGATAATGGTCTTGAGTTTATAAATAAGGTGGTGAAATTGAACACTTTTCAGTGACCGCATATAGGCCTTCGGCAAATGGCTTAGTAGAGTCGCATAATAGGGAATTAGTGCAAATTTTGCATTACTTAGTGGCTGATGACCCCCTTCATTGGCATGCCATGCTTCCTACAGCTGAGCTAGCTTTGAACATTGCATATAAATTTTCGCTCAGGGACACGCCTTTCTTTTTAGTGTATGGACAGGATCCTGTGTTATCATATACGGTACTCATTAATTCGCAACAATTGCCAAATTATTCAACTGAGCAATACCGTGTATATTTATTAAATCTATTGAGGAGAGTAATGAACACCACTGAAAGGTTGTTGAAAAGAGCTAATGAAAATAACTGCTCAAAATATGATGGTCGGTTCAAAACCGCACCGGTAAAAGTATTTGTGGGCGATCGTGTGTATTTGAAACGATTACAACCTAGGAAACACAAACTAGAGCCAGCGTATTTGGGTCCGTACCGAGTAAAGATGGTTAAGTCTAACACAGTTGTGATACAAAGTATTGTTACCGGTGCAGTGTCTGAACACCATCAGGCACACATACATGTGGTGCCTGAAGAGTTAGTTTTCAAAAGTGTTCCTCCTTACCCCTGCATACGTGACATCCCTCGAGTTGATGAGTAGAAATTGTTTTCCCTTGCTGTCGTTGTTTGAACAGACCTCATTTCTTCTTTCGACGTGTTTTAAATAAACGTGATGATAACAATGTGTTATGTTGATGCTAAATTTATACGTATAATGTTGTGGTAATTTTTGCTGAGTGTGGAAGTACGTATAACATTGTTGAGTAAACCTTAAAACAATCAGAAGTTAAATAGGTCAAGTGAGATCCGTCAGGCGGATACTGTATTCATGTATTTATATGATTCCTGGTTGCTGGGGCCCGGGGCGGTTCTCGAATGGCAAGTGGCTGCGGGATTAAAGTTCAGCCTTGAGGATAGGCAGTGTTAAAGAATGTGTACATGTGAATACCTTATACTTAATGTTACAAGAGAAGGGCGGGAAGATGAATGATTTTCTCGGGAAAACGGCTAGTGGCCACGGTTGAAAGTTGCAAGTGCAAGTGTTGTATGATTTAAATAAATGGTGAAACAGTGGTGGTGAGTTGTCTTACGGAACTGTGCCATAAACCCGGACAAGTAAAATCGAGGGATGAAGGAATATCTATTCCTACCCCTGTCCCACCCATGAAGCCCGTATTGCCCGCAACCAGAGGGAGGTTATTGATGAGGTTATGTAGACCTGATGTTATGATTTTTTTTTTTACTTTGGGTATTCTATGTTTTGGTTGCAGAGGTTTTAAGAAGAAATGATTGAAATTATTTATATGGTTTTGTGTACATTTTTACATGTAATATTTCATTTTTTTTATTTTTTTGTGGAAAATGTGTTTATTTTTTTTTTTTTTGGGGGGGGGGGGGTGATTTCTATCTATCTATATATATATATATATATATATATATATATATATATATATATATATATATATATATATATATATATATATATATATATATATATATCTCAAAAATTTTAAGTAATTTTTATTTTTCCTAACATACTTACCGAGAACTACTTTCTTTTGGAGTCACTTGTGATCCCTCTTTCTCGACCAAGGTTTTTCCCGCCGTTACCCCCCTACTCCGCTCTACATAGGCCTACCCCCGCCGCCAAGGAATGCGCCCTGAGGGCAGGATTAGGGCAGGTCACTGCTTCTCCGGGTCATTCACCTCATTAAGTTCGTCGTTTAGCCCAACTTGGCAATGGAAGGATGGCACTCGGGGACGGAAGGGAGGGCCATTACCCGAAAGTAGTTCTCGGTAAGTATGTTAGGAAAAATAAAAATTACTTAAAATTTTTGATTTGTTCCAACACAAAATACTTACCGAGAGCTACTTTCTTTTGGAGACTTATACTTTAGGAGGCGGGAGTTCTATTCAGACACTTGACTCGGCATGTAGTGCCTAGAGGGCTATGGAATGCGGGGGCCTATCAGAGTGCGGAGTGAGGGTAACTGCGCAACCTTACGCTATTATCTAAGACTTACCTCTTAAAACTTCTTCTGACGATTTTCTCCGGATGTAGTCGCGAAGAATGTGTTCATCGTTGGGGACAGCCTCTGGCCTACCGCTACACAGCTTGGAGGGCGGAAATGACTGTCCCAATGGAGAACCCGTCCAAAGATTTCCTTGAATAATCCTTGAGGTAGTGGGCAGTAAAGGTCGACTGGTGCGACCAAGTGCCTGCCTGTAGGATCTGCCCCACCGCCATGTTTCTCTCAAAGGCCAAGGAGGTGCTCAGACCCCTGATGTCATGGGGGCGGGGAGTGCCTGGCACTGCCATTTTATCCTCTTCATAGGCTCTAGCGATGATTTGTCTCAGCCAGAAGGAAATGGTGTTCTTGGAAACTTGCTTCCTATTAACACCTGTGGAAACGAAGAGGTTCTTGATACCTGGTCGGAGATGAGCTGTCCTTTCCAGGTATTTTCTGAGCGTCTGTACTGGGCATAACTTCAAGTCTTCCGTAATGCCCGTCTTGGGAATGGCCGGAATTGAGAAACCTTCAAACCTCGGGTCCCAGACTGCTGGGTTCTGAGTCTTCGCCACAAAGGAGGGCACGAACCTGAAGGACACTTCCTTCCACCCTTTGGAGTGCGAAACGTCGTAAGACAGACCATGGATCTCGCCCACTCTCTTAGCCTAAGCTAAGGCTAGCAAGAAGACGGTCTTGAGGGTGAGGTCCTTGTCCCCGATATCTTTCAGGGGTTCAAAGGGAGGACGACTTAGCATCTTCAAGACCTTGGCTAGGTCCCACCTGGGCACTCTCCTAGCTTGAGGGGGGCAGGATTGCTCGAAACTCCTGATCAGCATCGCTATGTGTCTCGAGGTCCCCAGGTTGATGCCTTTCAGGAGGAAGACTTGGCCTAAGGCGGCTCGAACTCCTTTAATGGCTGGAATTGACATTCCCACTTTATCTCTAAGATACACCAGAAACTCAGCTATGTCCGGGACCAAAGCTTTAAGAGGTCTAATGTGTTTCTCCGAGCACCACTTCGTGAAGGAGGCCCACTTCGCCTGGTATACCGCGGTCGAGGATCTCCTCAGGTATAGGGACATTCTCTTAGCTGTGGTGGAGGAGTACCCCTCCTTCTTCAGGAGCCGCTCGATAGTCTCCAGGCGTGAAGGCGAAGAGAGAGAGGGTTGTCGTGGAGCCTGAAGAAGTGCGGTTGGTGCAGGAGGTCTGACCTGGCGGGCAGAGGCCAAGGTGGTTGGCTCGCTAGGTCTTTTAGGTCCGCGAACCAATCTCTCTCCGGCCACCAGGGCGCTACCAAAGTCATCTTCAGGTTTCGGGAGGCCCTTACTCTGTTGAGTACCTGTCTTATCAACGTGAAGGGGGGAAAAGCGTACACATCCAGGTTGTCCCACTTGTGCTGGAAGGCGTCTTCTAGGGCTGCCTTTTGGTCTGGGACCGGGGAGCAATAGACCGGTAGTTGGGCGTTGAGCTTTGTTGCAAAGAGGTCCATCACCGGGGAGCCCCAGCGTTGAATGAAGAGTCTGGCTACTTCTGGGTGTAGAGACCACTCTGTCCCCACTATTTGACCCATTCTGCTGAGGCCGTCGGCCAGAACGTTTTTCTTCCCGGGGATGAACCTTGCTAGCAGCACCACTTGCTGCTCGTCTGCCCAATGTAGGATGTCTATGGTGAGGTCGCACAGTTCTTTCGATCTCATGCCCTCTTGCTTCTTTATGTAGGCCACTACCGTGGCGTTGTCGCACATTAACGCCAGACCGAACCAAAGGGTCTTGAACTGCAGGATCTGGGAACCCCATTTCACCCGGAGGAACTTCCGACTCGACGGGTGGACAGGGATCTGGAAGTATGCGTCCTTGAGGTCGACAGTTATCATATAATCTTTCTCCCTCAAGGACAGCAGGACGGATTTTAGGGTGTCCATCTTGAAGTCCGTCTTCTTGACGAACTTGTTGAGGGCCGACAGGTCTATCACGGGTCTCCACCCCCCCCCCCCCCCCCCCCCCCCCCGTTGCTTTCTCTACCAGGAACAGGCGGCTGTAGAAGCCTGGGCCTGGGAGAAGGACCTCTTCCATGGCACCCTTCTCTAACATGGAGGAAATCTCCTCTTGAAGGGCGGCCCTTTTCATCGGGTCTCTGGGGGCCAACCATTCTGTCTGGCTGGCTGAAATAAGAGTGGGTGTATCCGCTATGAAGGGGAGCCTGTAGCCCTCCTTCAGGACGGACACCGTCCAAGGATCCGCTCCTTGTGCCTTCCATGCTTGCCAATGCGGTCTGAGGCATCCCCCAACCCGAGGCTTGGGCGGGAGTAGGGGGCCTCTCCCTCTGCCTTCTCCTAGAGGGGCGGCCTGATCTGCCTCTCCTAGAGGAGGAGTAGCCCGACCTGAAGGAGCTGGAAGAAGCTGGTGCTCCTCTGCGGGAGGGCTGAGGAGTTGTTGTCCAGGAGGAGGAAGGGGCGTCCCTTTCGAAGTGCTGGGGGCGGCCTGAGGAGTCAAGGCGCTATCTGAGGCGGCCCTCCTGTATGGAGGCCTTTTAGACAACGCAGGTCTGGGGACGTTGGCCTCTTTCTTCTTAGACACTTTCTCCAACAGGTTCTCCAGCTCTTTTAATGGGAATAGAGACTCACCCCACAAGGGTAGGCTACGTACGGCTCGGGCCTCTCTGTCCGGGATCCTCCTAGATACCTTAGCTAGGACCGTGTCTCGCTTC
>NC_090735.1:56133035-56134458 GCF_036898095.1 Palaemon carinicauda
TGAACTTTCTGTTACAATGCCTCCCAAGCGTTCTGCTTCTAGTAAGGCTGGTAGTGAGCCTAAACGCCACCGAAGGATGATGACGATAGCTGAGAAGGTTACGCTTCTCGACATGTTAAAAGATGGTAGAAGTTACGCGGCCGCCGGCCGCCATTTTGGCATCAACGAATCCACCGTTCGCTACATCAAGAAGGACGAGGCGAACATTAGAAAGACTGCTGCAATCACCTTTAGCAGATCAGCGAAGCGAGTCGTTACAACGCGTAATAAAACGATCGTATCGCATGGAAGGTGCTTTAGCTGTGTGGATTGCCGACTGCCGGAAGAAGAACATAGCGTTGGATACGAACACCATCCAAACAAAGGCTTTGAGCTTATATGAGAATTTTGCTGCAAAGGAACCTAAAGACGACGACGGCAACCATGCTGAAGATGATGATGATGCAGATGATCCTCAACCAGGGGACATCCACTGATTCCCAGCCTCAGAAACGTTTTTTCCGCAAGCAAAGGATGGTTCGCGAAGTTTCAGAAACGCTTCGCCCTGAAAAGCGTTTCCCTGCATGGGGAGTCTGCTTCCGCTGACACTGCCGCTGCTGAAACTTACGTGAACCAGACTTTCAAGAACATTATCGCTGAAGGTGGATACAAGCCGGAACAAGTGTTTAATATGGATGAAACCGGCTTGTTTTGGAAGAGAATGCCGTCGCGAACTTTCCTGTTCAAAGAGGAAGCCAAAGCCTCTGGCTTTAAGGCATTCAAGGATCGCGTTACCCTCGTGATGTGTGGCAATGCTGCTGGATTTTTGTTAAAGCCGGGGCTTATTTATAAGTCGAAAAATCCTCGCGCTTTGAAAAATAAAAATAAGAATCTCCTTCCCGTGTACTGGATGCATAATCAAAAAGCATGGATTACGAAGATGCTGACCTCCAACTGGTTCCACCAGTGTTTCATCCCGCAAGTCCATGAATATCTCTTAGAGAAGGGCTTGCCATTCAAGATCCTTCTCCTTATGGATAACGCTGGTGGACACGCAACTGACCTGTCGCGTGAGGGCGTTCAGGTTGAGTTCCTGCCACCCAACACCACGTCATTAATTCAACCGATGGACCAGGGGGTTATCAGGGCGTTCAAGGCCCTCTACACGAAGAATACCTTGGCGGACCTCGTTGCGTGTGTGGATGCTGCCCAAGATGACGAGGATGAAGATTTCAACTTGAAGGCGTACTGGCGGCAGTACACCATAGCCACGTGCCTGCAGAATATTCAAAAGGCACTTCAAGAGATGAAACCTGCAACCGTAAATGCGAGCTGGAAGAAGCTGTGGCCCGATATTGTTTACGACGACAAGGGATTTACTCCGTCGGAAATCCAACACTCTGCAATACGGAAATCTGTGCAGTTGGCTGCCATAATTGGAGGT
>NC_090735.1:56134958-56147458 GCF_036898095.1 Palaemon carinicauda
GGCATTCAATCCAGTGTTCGAAGGGCAATCGACCATGTTTCGAGCAAAGCCCAGAGGTGCAGCCAGAGGTTCGGCGAGACGCCCCTCTAGGGGAAGAGGATTCAGAGGTGGTCGCGGCCAGGGAGGCAAGACTGCAGGGCAGTCAAAGTGAAGTGTCGCCGGGTAGGAGGGAGACTACAGTATTTCCGGGATCGCTGGACCTTCGATCCCTGGGCCCACAGCCTGCTCAAAAATGGACTGGGTTGGAGTTGGTACAGTACTCCGCCCCTGTGCCCTCAATTTTTCCAACACTCCACCCCCGTTTTGGAGGAGTACATTCAAGAACTGTTGGAGAAAAAAGGTGATCCGGAGGGTAAAGTCCATCAGGTTCCAAGGGAGGCTGTTTTGTGTTCCCAAGAAAGACTCGGGGAAACTCAGAGTCATTCTGACTTGTCACCACTCAACAAGTTCATAATGAACCACAAGTTCAAGATGTTAACATTACAACACATAAGGGCCTTACTGCCCAAGAGGGCATATACCGTCTCCATCGATTTGTCAGACGCCTATTGGCACGTTCCAATAAGTCGCCGTCTCTCCCCCTACCTAGGATTCAAGCTACAACAAAAACTTTATGCTTTCAGAGCGATGCCTTTCGGGCTAAACATAGCTCCAAGGATCTTTACGAAGCTTGCGAGCGCAGCGCCCAAACAGTTACGCCCTAAAAGGGTTCCAAGTAGTAGCCTACCTGGACGATTGGTTGGTGTGGGCAGCATCCAGAGCGGAATGCTTGCAAGCTTCCCTACAGGTAATTCAGTTCCTGGAATATCTAGGTTCATGATCAACAGAAAGAAGTCTTGTCTTTCTCCAGCTCAGAGGTTCCAGTGGTTGGGAATTCACTGGGATCTAGTGTCACACACCCCGTTTTTTCCATTCCAATGTCGAAAAGGAAGGAAATAGCGGGGGTCTGTCAAGAGACTTCTAGGTTCCGAGAGGATATCAAGACGCGAACAAGAGAGGGTTCTGGGCTCTCTTCAGTTCGCATCAATAACAGACCCAGTGCTAAGAGCACAGCTAAAAGATGCAGCGGGAGTTTGGAGAACCTTTGCATCAAGAGAGCGAAGGGACTTGAAGAGACCGGTCCCACTTCGGCTACGTTCTCTTCTCAGACCGTGGTCTCAAGCCAGTCGTCTAAAGAGGTCAGTACCTCTTCAGCCACCCGCCCCCGTCAGTGACAATCCACACTGACCGCCTCAAAGGTAGGGTGGGGAGGTCACTCCCATCGGAAAAAAAGTGCAAGTGACCTGGTCCAAGATATTTGGGACTTTTCACATAAACTTTCTAGAAGCTATGGCAGTGCTTCTTACCCTGAAGAAAGTATCCCCACGTCACTCGATCCACGTAAGGTTGGTACTGGACAGCGAGGGTGGTAGTGAAATGTCTGAATCGGCGGGGGATCGAGATCTCCACCTCTCAACCAGGTAATGTTAGCTATATTCCGACTGGCGGAGAAGAAGAAGTGGCACCTGTCAGCAGTTCACCTTCAAGGAGTCCGGAATGTGACCGCGGACGCTCTATCCAGGGTTACACCGATAGAGTTGGAATGGTCCCTAGACGCAGGATCATTCTCCTTCATCTCAAGTCAAGTCCCAGAACTGCAGATAGACCTCTTCGCGACGAAGGACAACAAGAAGCTGCCGAGATATGTGTCCCCATACGAGGACCCCTTGGCGGAAGCAGTAGATGCGATGTCCCTCGATTGGAACAGATGGTCCAGGATCTACCTGTTTCCCCCCCACAATCTGATGTTGAGGGTCCTCAACAAACTGAGATCCTTCAAGGGAGTAGCAGCAATAGTGGCCCACAAGTGGCCGAACAGTGTATGGTTCCCTCTAGCTCTGGAACTACGACTAGAGTTTCTACCACTCCCGGACCCAGTTCTGTCCCAGCAAGTCCAGAAGTCGACTGTCTACGCTTCATTACAGAAAACCCGGACCCTGCAGCTCATGATTTTCTCTCCCTAGCGGGGAAGAAACGGTTCGGAATCTCGAAAGATAGCATCGACTTCCTGGAAGAATATATGTGCAAGTCTACTAGAAGGCAGTACGAATCAGCATGGAAGAAATGGGTAGCCTTTGTCAAAGACAAGAATCCGCACGAGATCTCTACGGAGTTCTGCCTATCCTTCTTCTTCCACCTCCACGGACAGGGGCTGGGCGGCTAACACGATTTCTACATGTAAGTCAGCTCTGACAAGACCCATTCTATATGCCTTCCAGGTAGACCTCAGCTAACGAGATTTTTAACAAGATCCCGAAGGCCTGTGCTAGGCTTAGACCTTCAGCTCCTCCAAAGCCTATTTCATGGTCTTTAGACAAAGTCCTTCATTTTGCCTCATTGCTGGATAATGAGGAGTGTGCACTGAAGGACCTGACTCAAAAAGTGATCTTCCTTTTTGCCCTAGCTTCTGGGGCCAGAGTTAGTGA
Organism: Palaemon carinicauda; assembly: GCF_036898095.1. Taxonomy (NCBI): domain Eukaryota; kingdom Metazoa; phylum Arthropoda; class Malacostraca; order Decapoda; family Palaemonidae; genus Palaemon; species Palaemon carinicauda. Next base: position 56,137,424 of record NC_090735.1, read on the forward strand.
GATTGTAGCCCTCTCGAGAGAGGAGGGCCGGGTTCAGTTCCTGGATGGGGGAGAACTGAACCTGTTTCCGGACCCTACGTTTCTCGCTAAGAACGAGTTGCCCACCAACAGGTGGGGTCCCTGGAGAATCTGCCCTCTGAAAGAAGATGCATCTCTATGTCCCGTAGAATGCCTAAAGGTCTATCTTCGTAGAACTTCAGACTTCCATGGGGGCCAACTATTCAGAGGAGAAACATCGGGCTCGAATTTATCTTTAAATCAACTTAGGGCGAAAATTACATATTTTATTCGCAGAGCGGATCCTGACAGTTCACCCGCAGGTCACGATCCGAGGAAAGTTGCTTCATCCTTAAACTTCTTTAACTTTATGGATTTTGAACACCTTCGTTCATACACTGGCTGGAAGTCTTCCAGGGTATTCTTTTGCCACTATGCTAAGCAAGTGGAGCAGCTAAAGAGGTCTGTGGTAGCAGTTGGTTGCGTCGTTAACACCTGTTGTTTAACTCTGGCGAGGCACATTGGATTTAATTGGGACTTTGATTCTTGGGTGAGTGTATAGTTATATGCGTTGCTATAACTAGTAGTGAAGGATCTGGGAGCCCACAATGACTGTTCCAGCGTTATGGTGATTGTAGCACAAGTACAGACAGGTGTGCCGAGCGTTTCTGACGCTAATGTCAGTGGATAGTAACATGGACGTTTAACTTTGATACCTTGGTATGTGACAAGTGACCTGATTGTTTTCTTTCAGATAACCATACATCCATGCACTACAGTACTTGTGTAAATTGTTGGTCATCCACCTATCATATGTATATAATTGTGGTAACCATGTCTATTTATTGTTATTCAATAAACTTGTTCTCGGGAACCTTGCGTCTCCTTCACCTATATTGATTTCATTTTAATTATTGAGCATTCAGCCTATGTATATTAATCGGGGATATCTATAATAGCCTGTTCCTTAATGCAAGCCTTGTTGCACTGGTTTATACTTTCCTTAGCATAAAGGGCTCCATCCTTCTCTGAGGACGGTGGCGGCAGCAAGTTTAATCCTACGCATATATAACCTTTTTGTCTATTTCTACTTCGACCAGGGTGCTGGTCGGGGTTTTTCCCTTGGATGCTGTAGTTCCGTAAGGACTATGCTTTACTTCACATAGAGTGAGACCACTATATTGTATTGGCTTGCGAGTGATACATACATAGGTATATGAACTCTTCGTTCGTTTCTAGAGTCTAGTAGGACTCCCTCCCTGTAGGGGGCAGGAAGCGCTTTCATGGCTTATGATTAGTGAAAAGATGTATAACGGTAACATCTTAGGTCTTTCAGTCGAGTTGACTAAGAAACATTTCTGAGGAGTACGGCACGTATTGAGAATCCACAGATACAGTAATGCTCTGGTATACTTCCATCAGGACGACATGGCTTGAGCCCAAAAAAACGGATTTTGAGCGAAGCAAAAAAATCTATTTTTGGGTAAGATGGCCATGTCGTCCTGATGGACCCGCCCTGTCCCTTTTCAAAGAAAAAAAAAAGAAAAAAAAAAAAAAAAAAAAAGAGGAAAAGAAAAGGGCTGTAGGACCCCTCCCTACATACAGTATCTGTAGCACCTCGTGTATCGCTACAAGGAATACAGATGGCGCCGCGAGCGGCGCAGGGCACGCTTACGAAACGGGGAGGAGAGATGCCTTACGAACGGCTCCCCCCTTTTTCTTATCGTTTCGTTTTCTTGCCATTTGACCCCTACGAAGTGTTAAACTCTATTCGGGGTATAGATTGCTATGTGGCGTGTCAAGAATACGTCCGCTGATATTTTACGATATCCCTAAGGTCTTTTTTAGGGATACTCGCTCCAGGAGTTAGAATTCTGGGTACCTTAAGGTAAATTCTCTGGGAATATCGCCGTAGTTGTAATATACCCTAGGAAGCTGCCTTTAAGGAACTTCCATCAGGACGACATGGCCATCTTACCCAAAAATTAGATTTTTCACTTTGCTCAAAATCCGTTATATATATATATATATATATATATATATATATATATATATATATATATATATACATATATATACATATATACATATATACATATATATACATACATATATATATATATATATATATATAATATATATATATATATATATATTATATATATATATACAGTGATACCATCGGTAGTCGAACGACTCTATACTCGAACAATTCGGAGTTCGACCAAAATTTTCGAGAAATTTTTGCTGCGGTGCTCGACCAAAAATTCGGTACTCGACCAGCCGAACACGTGACGACCGCATGGGCTTTGTGATGATCGCGCCATCTCGGCCACTCTCGCTTGTTCGGGAAGCATCAGTTCTCTCGAGAGCGTCACTCAGACAACGCGCGATCAGCATTCGTTGTGATTTAGTGATTTTCAGTGCTTTTAATTGCTTTTTTAGCTTTCATAATGAGTCCCAAGAAAGTAATGAGTGTTAAGGGGAAGGAGAAGAGGAAAACAGTGCGAACAACGATCGAGTTGAAGAAGGAAATTATAGCGAAATATGAGAATGGTGTACGAGTGTCCGATTTAGCGGTAGAATACGGAATGGCGAAGTCGACCATTTCTACGTTTTTAAAGCATAAAGAAATGATTAAGAAGGCGAATGTTGCAACGGGAGTTACGGCGGTAACTAAGCAAAGGCCACAAGTGATTGAGGAGATGGAAAAGTTGCTTTTAATATTTATTAAAGAAAAACAGTTGGCCGGGGAAAGTGTTAGTGAAGCGTTCATTTGTGAAAAAGCGTTGCATATCTATGAAGAATTAGTGAAGAAAAGTCCGAGTACCAGTGAAAGTGATTCATTTACATTTAAAGCGAGCAGGGGTTGGTTTGAAAAGTTTCGTAATAGAACAGGTATTCATCGTGTTACTAGGCATGGGGAGGCAGCTAGTTCGGATCAAATTGCAGCCGATAAATACGTGGGGGAATTCGATCGGTACATAAATGAACAAAATTTGATCGCACAACAAGTCTTTAATTGTGATGAGACTGGGTTATTTTGGAAGAAAATGCCAGCCAATACGTACATTACCAAGGACGAGACGAAGATGCCAGGTCACAAGCCAATGAAAGATAGGCTAACATTGTTGCTGTGTGCAAATGCAAGTGGCGATTGCAAGATCAAACCCTTGTTAGTGTACCACTCGGACAACCCCCGGGTGTTCAAACGAAATAATATTTGTAAAAGTGCACTACCAGTTATGTGGCGCTCGAACACTAAATCTTGGGTCACAAGACAATTCTTTACTGAGTGGATAAACGAAGTGTTTGCCCCCCAGGTTAAGGCTTACCTCATTGAAAAGAGCTTGCCAATGAAATGTCTTCTGGTTATGGACAATGCTCCTGCACATCCTCCAGGTCTCGAGGATGACTTGAAAGAAGAATACAGCTTTATCAAAATCAAATTCTTGCCCCCCAATACTACTCCCATACTCCAGCCCATGGACCAACAGGTCATTTCAAACTTCAAAAAACTCTATACCAAGGCCCTTTTCAGAAAGTGTTTTGAAGTGACCAGTGACACGAAGTTGACCCTAAAGGAATTCTGGAAGGAACACTTCAGCATCCTCAACTCTGTTAACATGATTGACCAAGCTTGGCGAGGTGTGACCTATAGGACATTGAACTCTGCCTGGCGTAAGCTGTGGCCATCATGTGTCACAGAGAGGGAGTTTGAAGGTTTCCAACCAGAGGCGGGTCCAAGCACTGCTACCCCTGTAATTTCTGATGACACTGATGTCGTTGAGGAAATTGTTGTCATGGGCAGGAGTTTGGGGCTTGAGGTCGACAAGGATGATATTGATGAGCTTGTAGAAAGCCATTCTACCGAGTTGACTGTGGAGGAATTGTTGCACCTGCAACAACAACAGCAGCAGGATCTGATTGTGGAGCAGGAATCTTCAGAAGAGGATGAGGTAAGGGAGGATGTTCCAAGTTCTCTCATCAATGAAATTTGTTCCAAGTGGGCAGATGTGCAGGCTTTTGCTGAAAAATACCACCCAGAAATTGCAGTAGCAAACCGGGCAGTGCATATGTTTAATGATAGTGTCATGTATCATTTTCGAAGAATACTGCAGAGGAGGAAGAAACAATTAACAATAGACCAGTTTTTCACAAAAGAAAAGAAAGCTGCTACATCAAAGCCTGTTTCTCCTCCAAAGAAGAGACAAAGAAGAGAAGAAACCCCTGAAATAGATCTGCCCACCCTTTCATTGGAGAGAGAAACAACTCCTGAAGGAGAACTACCCCGCCACATCATGGAAGGGGACTCTCCTTCCAAGCAGTAACCTCCCCCTTCCATCCTCTCCACATCCATCCCTGTATGCCATCGAACCGCTGCTCAAAGGTATGTTCACTACAGTACAGAAAATGGTTTAAAATTGTTTTATTTTAGTACAGTAAATGGTTTAAAATTGTTTTATAGGATTTTCTGACCAATTTCATACACATTTAGATAATTATTGTTGTTTAGGTACACGTTTTATTAATATTTTGGGCCTGTTCGAGTGCTTGGGAACGGAATAGAATATATACCATTATTTCTTATGGGGAAAAAAAATTCGGTACTCGAACAAATCGGAGGTCGAACACGGATCTCGAACGGATTATGGTCGAGTACCGAGGTATCACTGTATATATATATATATATATATATATATATATATATATATATATATATATATATATATATATATATATATATATATATATATATATTTATATATATATATATATATATATATATATATATATATATATATATATATATATACATACATATATATATATATATATATATATATATATATATATATATATATATATATATATATATATATATATTTTTTTAAATATTTAACTTAGCCGGTGAATATATAATAGCTGCTGCTCCAGCGGCTCGACAGAAAACACACACAAAAACTCGCGAGCGATCGCTATGAAGGTTGCGGGTGTGCCCACCAGCGCCAACTATCGGCCAGATACCGCATATACATGTAAACAGACCCAATTTTTTCTCTGTCGGCCTCAACGACAAGACGTATCAATACTCGCTGTACAACCTGGAGTTTTCTCAACATATTTGGTGAAGTACTTCCTTTTGGTTTGAGCTTTCGCAGTGCAGGTGTTTTATCTTCAACTTAAATCTTGAACTCGTTTTTGGATAGATTTAATTTTTGATGACCTTGGATTGTTTTTTGGACTTTCTTTGACTTTTAAATGGCCGACCCTTCCCTTAGACGGAAGTGTGTTTTAGGCTTTTAGCAATTATCTTATCTCGTTATAAATTAATTATAGATTTTTCTCTATATATTTTATATCTCAACCGCCTTTATTAGGCCTCTTCGATTAGCTTTCCATTTATAATAAACATCAAGATAAATTTTAATGATTTGTTTATAAGCGACATTTCCTGAGAGTAGGCGGTCCTAACTTGGAAACCGAAGTTAAACAACGTTGAGCCCTTTCAATCGTAAATAACTTTTACAGAGCAATTGACTTAAAACTTATTAAATGAATATTTTTTAGTAGATATTTTATGAAAGATTTTCTTTGAATAGTCTTCGTACTGTATCAAAGATGAACTAACGTTTAGTTTATTTATGCTACGCAGTTTGCGCTCTATCGTTATGATAGAGAGAGAGAGTATCACGGTTTCACTTTGCAGAAAGAGTAAATCGATTCTGACGTTTTGTTCATTCTTCTTTCAAAGCTTAAATGTTTTAAATACTATTTTAAAGGAACTTTTTAATTGAAAAACCTTTCAGTTTTTTCCTTTGGTCAAATAACCTGTTTATTGACGAAAGGTAAGTGGGCTCTTCTCTTCGGTGCGAAATCAAGAGAGAGAGAGAGAGAGAGAGAGAGAGAGAGAGAGAGAGAGAGAGAGAGAGAGAGAGAGAGAGAGAGAGAGAGATAGAGACGGAGAGAGAGAGAGGAGAGAGAACGTTCCGATCTTTATTCTCGTCCCAAGCGAGTAACGTTGTTCTCGAGTCAGTCTTTTACTCTCGTCCCTAGTCTCTGTACGGGGAGATAGGATAAAACGTTTTTAGTTTTTATTCTCGTCCTAAGGCACTGTACGGTGAGAGATTGAAAACGTAGTTTTGAATGAACTAGTGTTTAGTCTCCTTCCCAGCCACTGATCTTTTTATCTTAAAATATTTTTACTGTTTTTTTTTGCTTGTATTAATGTGCTTACATTATAAGACTGATTTCGCAATTATAACCTTTTGATGAGGGTAGAATTGCGTTCTTCAGGTAGAAATCAGTTTTATTCATAGCTAATGTGAATTGTTTAAAAAATTCGATTTCAGTGAAATAAGTGCAAAACAGAAAATCGTAGTGATAAAGTGATAATTGCGCAAAGTGTTATCAGTGTTGCGACCGAGGGTTCGTCTGTTCGTGCCTGTCGTTCGCCTAGTCCGAGACCTCTTGCAAGCTCCCAAGCCCAGGGGAGAAGTAATGTCGTACGACTTATGGGTTCGAGAGGACTTAATCAGCGAACAGACGTTCCCTCTATGGTTTCAGGCGTGTCTCATCAACACCGCCCCTACCATAAGACGAGCAAGACGTTTTTCTCCTCGTCATCCGAAGGCTTTTCGCATAAGAAACCGTGGAACAAGGTTTCGAGGCCCTTTAAGCGAAAGTCAGTCCTTTCCGGACAGGTCCAGCGTCCTGGTTTTAACTATTAGGACAGCTCTGACCCTATGCAGTCATCGGAAGACTGCTTGCCGCATAAACAAAAGCATAACACAGGCTCCGAGAGTCTTTTTGTAGGCAAGGTTTTGCAGTCACAGACGTTACCCTCGTCTCTTACCGCAACCATTCCCGTTGATCCTAAATGGGTTGTACGGCAAGACATGCAGAATAAGCTTGCCTCCCTTATGGAAGACTATTCTGCCGATAAGGTTCACGTTGATCCTAGCCGTTTATCTCATCGAGATACTGGCCTTCAGCCGCCCAAACGAACCTTTGTGCGTCCTGTTGACGTTGGCGTAGCTAAGTCACGTCAGTCACGATATGTAGAGCCTCACTCGATGCGGTCACGTGTTGGCTTTCAGCCTCATTTGGACGTTAGGCCGCTTCCTAATGCTCCTGTTGACGTTCAGGACATTCGCCAACCAGCGGAGTTGACTTGTTTTGACGCTGAGCGTCAACTACCGCAGTCTAGAGTTGTTTTGACTGCTCAGACTAGGCAGTCAAAACAGTCTCGAGTGGACGCTGAGCGTCCTCCCGCACCTGTTGTTGTTGACAGTTCACAGACTGTTAAGCAGTTACATGACGTTGTGTCCTGGTCCGCTACTAATGCACCAGTGCGTGTGGACTCTGCTTGTCAAGCATTGCCACCACGGCAGGTCTCTCCCTTGCTTGAGACTCGGCTATTGTCGGACAAGGTTCCTTCAGATGAGGAAGTTGCTGTTCCCCCTCCTACTGATATTCCCTTGAGGACTCTGTCAGACGGAGAGGAGCCTAAAGCTGCTTAGCCCTCTATGGACTTTACATAAATTATGCTGATTTTTAAGGATCTTTGTCCGGATCTTTTTGTAACTGCTGCTCCTCGTTCGCCTAAACGTCAGAGTTTACACTTTCCCTACTTTTAAGCTGGCTTATAGAGCGAGAGTCTGATATGACACGGGAGAAGTTCTCGGCTTGGGAGTTCCTGCCTCTGCCCAGATAGACTTCTCAAACCTCATAGACTCTCCCTGGCGCCTGGCCATGAGACGCTCCAAGATTTTATGGTCGACTTCAGAGCTAGACCATCTCCTGTTAGGAGTTTTTTTCGAGCATTTGAAGTTTTGCTGTACAATTATGTCATGCATAAACAAGGCTTTCAGGGATGGCTCCAATGATCTGACAGCCACGTTCTCTGCAGGAACAAGTCCCTCAGGGATGGCTCCAATGATCTGGCAGCCATGTTCACTGCAGGAGTACGTAAGAGGCAAGTGCGCTCAATGTGTTCATTGTCAAGACAAACTTCACGATGAAGTCTACCAGGCTGTCTTGACAGCATTAATGGAAGGCGACTGGATGGTCTCTCTTGACCTTCAGGAGGCATACTTCCACATTCCTATACACCCGGATTCCCAACCGTTTCTGAGGTTTGTTTACAGGAATGTGGGGTACCAGATTCGAGCCCTGTGCTTTGGCCTCAGTCCTGCTCCTCTCGTGTTTACGAGGCTCATGAGGAATGTGGCAAAATCCCTCCATCTATCGGGGATCCGAGCCTCCCTGTACTTGGACGATTGGCTTCTCAGAGCATCGTCCAGTCTTCGCTGTCTGCAGGATCTACATTGGACGTTGAGTCTGGCCAGGGAGTTCGGACTTTTGGTCAACTAAAAGTCCCAACTGATCCCATCCCAGATTATTTTATATTTGGGGATGGAGATTCGCAGTCCAGTTTTTTCGGGCTTTTCCGTCTGCCACCGATTAGAACAAGCCCTGCTCGAAGTCCAACTAATGCTGAAAAGAAAACGTTTGTTCAGTCAGGAGTTGGAACAGTCTCGTAGGGACTCTCTCATCCCTGGAGCAGTTTGTCTCACTAGGGAGACTACACCTTCTGCCTCTCCGGTTCCATCTAGCCTCTCACTGGAACTAGGACAAGACGTTAGAGACGGTATCATTCCCAGTCTCCGAACCAGTAAAGGCATGCCTGAAATGGTGGGACAGCAATATCAGTCTGAGAGAGGGACTATCCCTACCAGTCAAGAACCCAAACCACGTGTTGTTCTCAGACGCGTCGGATTTGGGTTGGGGTGCGACCCTGGACGGTCGGGAATGCTCGGGTCTGTGGACCTCAAGTCAGAAGAGCATGCACATCAACGGCAAGGAGCTATTAGCAGTCCACTTGGCCTTGATGATATTCGAAAGCTTCTTCGAAACTAAGTGGTAGAGGTCAACTCAGACAACACCACAGCTTTGGCGTACATCTCCAAGCAAGGAGGCACACACTCCTTCACGCTGCTCGAGATCGCAAGGGACCTTCTCTTATGGTCAAGAAATCGAGGCATCTCCCTGTTGACGAGATTCATCCAGGGGGACTTGAACGTCTTGGCAGACTGTCTCAGTCGGAGGGGTCAGGTGATACCCACGGAATGGACCCTCCACAAGGACGTGGGCAAGAGTCTTTGGGCTACTTGGGGTCAACCCACCATAGACCTCTTTGCCTCCTCGTTGACCAAAAGGTTACCAATCTATTGCTCTCCAGTCCTAGATACAGAAGCAATCCACATAGACGCGTTTCTACTGGATTGGTCTCTTCTGGACTTATATGCATTCCCACCATTCAAGATAGTCAACAAGGTACTGCAGAAGTTCGCCTCTCACGAAGGGACAAGGTTGACGTTGGTTGCTACCCTCTAGCCCGCGAGAGTGTGGTTCACCGAGGTACTTCAAAGGCTGGTAGACTTTCCAAGAAGTCTTCCTCTAAGGGTAGATCTGTTACGTCAGCCCCACGTAAAGAATGTCCATCAAAGCCTCCCCGCTCTTCGTCTGACTTCCTTCAGACTATCGAAAGACTCTCAAGAGCTCGAGGCTTTTCGAAGGAGGCAGCCAGTGCGATTGCAAGAGCTAGGAGAGCTTCTACCATTAGAGTATACCAGTCGAAGTGGGAAGTCTTTCGAGACTGGTGCAAGTCAGCATCTGTGTCCTCGTCCAGTACCTCTGTAGCCCAAATCGCAGATTTTCTTTTACATCTGAGAAAGGTTCGCTCACTTTCAGCTCCCACGATTAAGGGCTACAGGAGCATGTTGGCTTCGGTCTTTCGACATAGAGGCTTAGATCTTTCCAACAATAAAGATCTCCAAGATCTCCTTAAGTCTTTCGAGACCTCTAAGGAACGTCGTTTGGCAACTCCTGGATGGAACTTAGACGTGGTCCTATGGTTCCTCATGTCAGACAGGTTTGAGCCATTACATTCAGCCTCCCTGAAGGATCTCACCCTCAAGACACTGTTCCTAGTGTGCTTGGCTTCGGCTAAAAGGGTCAGTGAACTTCATGCCT